>NC_089200.1:2590399-2593946 GCF_963930695.1 Labrus bergylta
TCGACCTATGACAGAGTGATATTATCAGACACTAAATATCACAAAACTTGAGCTGGATGTCTTCTTTATTTAGTGACACATCTCTTAAAGGCACAGTATGTAGATACCACCACCAGGGGGCTCTGGGATACAATAACAAAAGGTGACGTCGAGGCTGGCGGGAATCACGGGAGTCTTGAGACCAAGATCTCGAGCATTAGCACACTATGAGTAACTTATGTAGATCAGGTCACAATCCTTTAGGCAGACGGCAAATATTTTGATAAATAAACTCAATAAAAAGCAGCGTTTGATTTGTGAAATATTGCCTCTACGGTTTCCCCCTGAAATTAAATTTTTATTTTAGTGATGGAAAAGTTTGTATTCATTTCATGTGCACAATAATCGTCTTATAAAAGACCTTGCGGTGATGCTGCTGGATCTTTATCCACACTGAAACTTTCCGAGTGTTTAATGTGATGGAGGAAATGTAATCGACTTCTGCTCGTGGGATCACAAAAAACCTTCTGAGCAAACAAAAGGACCACAGTAGAGGGAAACTCAAACGACTTGAGCAGAGTGAACTTTGTCTGCAGGGGGGCTGAAACATGGACCCCAAGCTGAAACGTCTCCCGACCCTCTGAGGGGGACGAGGAGGAGGAGAGGGGAGGGGGGTTAATGTTGAAGCAGCTTCCATCAGTCAGCCTGTGTTAACAGCTCTGATGATACACCGCGGCCTCCCAGTTTATTTATGAAAGAGAGAGAGAGAGAAAGAAAACGCCTCGGAGCTGAACCCCCCCCCCCCCTTTACTTTGACAAAGATCTTAACTGACTAATTGAACTAATTACTGCCTGTACTGCGAGCTAATGCTGTTTTCTCTTCAGCCAGCAGAGCAGAGTTTAACATGAGCAGAGTTGTGAGCATGACGGGGTTAAACATGATCAACAGAAATATATAAAGACACAAATCAACAGACAAACTCAGCTGAAAGGTCTGAAACCTGCAGTAATGTATATACAAGTTTTAATCACCAATATTCTATAAAAATGGAGACCTCCATCGTCTCTTTGGTTTCCTCTTAAAGCCGAAATAAAGATGTGAAGTTCACACATGCTCCTGACTCCCCGGCCTCTCCTTAATTTCCTAATGTAGAGTTAACATTTATATATATATTTTTAAAGATTTTATTTTTGGCCGTTAGAGTTGGAAACCAGGGAGAGAGAGAGAGCGGGGAATAACGTGCAGGAATGGAGCCACAGGTTGGATTTGAACCTGGGCCGCTCGCTGGACCACAGCCTCCATACATGGGGACGTGTGCGCTGGAGGAGAAACTCCAGATAATGTCAGAGAGAAACATTCAGCTGTTTGTGTGACATGGCGCTCAGCCTGTAAACTTTCAGGAGTATTGTGCATGTGTGAAATCAGTAACAGTATGAGCGCTTTAAACTTTTTTTGAACATACTTAAATAGAGTTGACATTTCGAGTAGTTTGCTTCATACTGTAAAAGTGTGAGTGAATATACGCTGTAGTGTGCAGACTGAATGTTGTTAAAGTCACAGACAGCTGCGTCACAGACAGGTGCTGCAGCTCAAATAGTCCTCCACTCAGCAGCACAACAAACCACAAGACACCTCTGCCCTTTACCCGCCTGCTCCACTACTTTCTGCACCCTCCCCCCCTTTAAAACACCCCCCCCCCCCCCCCCCCCCCCTCCCAGAAACACAGATCCACTTCATCCTCTTCATCCCTCACAGCTGAACCCCTACATGGCATCCCTCATAGCTTAGCCCCGTGTTGTGATAGTGAGGTGAGTCTCCAGGCCGCCTGGCTTCTGATCAACTGATGGACTCGTTGGAAATAATAGAACTACAGATAAAGATGTTTTTGTAGTTCTCTGTCAGACGTCCCTGAAGGTTTCTCAACAAGTCCGTTCAGCTCAAAGCAGCTGAAGATTTGCAAACACCTTTGAATTAATTAAAGACCGTTTTAAAAGGTGTTATTTGTTATTTCCTGCAGGTGAGCGATGCAGTGGACGCATTTGAAGGTTTACGGCCTGGGGGATCTCAAACTCACATCGTCATGGCGATTGAAAAATTAATGAATCAAAGCAGGAAAGAAGGAAGGAGTCAGATACTCACAGAGCTTTGTCCACAAGCTGCTGCTTCTCCTCCAGCTCATTCTTCAGACTCTCCACTTCAACCTTCAACTCGATATTCTGCAAGAAAAGAGACGAAGAAAACGATCAGAGCTGAAAGGCAAGACGAGGGTATTCATGTCGCACCTTTCAGACACCGGGGGATTCAGAGGGCTTCACAGAGGAACAAGAAGCATTTAGACTATTTCATAAAATAATATCATGTTTGTGCATTTTAGGAAATCACAACTTCTGTAGAATGCACGCAGCATTCACACAACTAGACACGTGTGCATGGTCAGATGTGCACACACAAGCATGAAAATAAACGTGTTCAGACATGAAAATACAGATAAAGATAAGAATCATGTATCCCAAAAAACAGTATATACTCTTTTTCTAATTACATGAAAAATGGCCTAAAAAAGGTGTCAAGCTTTATGAAGAATCCAAGAAGGAGTAAAAACCAGATTAAATGAAGGAGCGGGGTTTGAAGATATTTCTGATTTAAAAGACTTGACATAGACGATGTGAGAAAATATAGTAGATGTATCTTTTATATTTCTAAACATACAGATTAAAAACCTGACGTTCACCTGACGCTGAATAAATCAAACAGACCGTTTTTGTCCAAATGGAATATTGAATCATGCATACAAAGGTCATCCATCCATTATCTATTCCACTTTTCACGTTCGGGGTCGCGGTGGGCTGGAGCCGATTTCCAGCTGTCATTAGGTGAGAGGCGGGGTTACACCCTGAACGGTTCACCAGCCAATGAAAGGGCTCACATATAAGCCCCGTTTCCACCAGGCGGTCAGCTTTGGTACTTTTTGGTAAACCCTGAACTTTCTTGGGTTTTCTTCAGCCAACCGTTCCCCCACACATCACTAAACACAGCAGTGCCACAACGTGTAGACCGCCAATAAATCCAACAAAGAAGAAGAAGAGCGTGATGTAGTAAACTAAATCAATGATTCCTAGGAAGGTCTGAATCTCCGAGGTCGTCAATGAGGCGGAGCTACATGCTGACAATAGTCGCAAAAAAAACAACAAAAGCAGCCTTGAAATGACTCCAACCAACAACAACGACAACAACAACAACAACAACAACAACAACAACAACAACAACAACAACAACAACGACAACAACAACAACAACAACAACAACAACAACAACAACAACAACAACAACAACAACAGAAAAAGAAGTCAAACAAAAACCAGACCAACATCAGAATCCAAGCAACATAATAACTCTTGATGCATGAAAAAATAAGTTTACAGTTTGCTCATCACTTTGAGTCTGTGTGCAAACGTGAAGTATCCATAAAGTTAAATCAATGCTACAAGTTAACTTCAAGGTAAATCTACACGGTAAATATATCAGACTGTTTGAAACACACAGCTGCAGAGTGCTGCACACAGGTGA
>NC_089200.1:2594146-2596646 GCF_963930695.1 Labrus bergylta
GATGTGTTCGATGCTTTAAGTCTTTGAGTAAGTCGGATAACGTGCAAAAGCAAGGACTGAACTATAAGAGGAGGACAAAGAAGAGGATCAAGTGGAGTGCTGCGGCGTCTTCAGTGGGAAACAGTCGGTCACACAGCTTTGAAAAAGCTTTGGCTGCCCCTCTGTGTTTAGCTGCAGATTTTTCTGCGTTTCCATGGCTATTTACTCCGGGCGCCATTGTTTTAATGATGCCAAAAGAACAAGAGGCATGAAGCAAAAACAGGATCTGAGTCTGTTTAACGGCACACAGACACACGCTGAGTCCAGGCGTTCAGAAACAGATTGTTTTCTGCAGAACGAGGCCCGAGTATGAAGTTGGATTATTATTCACCTCCGTTCCACGGTGAGGACGAGCGATGGTGCCGGAGCCAACGTCTGGCTCAGAAAGACAAGAGGTTCATTTATACAGAACAAAAAGCCTGCAGATGAATCCTCTCTGCTGACAGAGTCCTGGATGAAATCACATTCAGGGTTTGTTTGGGAGGAAGAAGTCGACAGACAAACAAGCAGCATTGTTTCAGATTCAGACGTAGACTTTGAAATCCCAAAGTGGGAATTCTTCTTCACAGCAGCGTGCAGGTTTGACAGCAGTCAGCATAAAGTGGCAGCACAACAGATGTGGAGAAACAACAGTTTACAGTACACACGGCTGATTCAGCAGCTGTTAAGGGCAGACATGTCTGCAGGGATCAGGCCTTTCCCTGCACCTCAGTGCTCTGTACCTCCTCCCAGAGGGCAGACGAGTGAGGTGCTGATTTAGTGAGTGAGTGATGTCCTGCTCTATCCTGTCCTGCAGTGTGTGTGATGGCCTTACTGTTCAGTGTTGAGACAGGTTTTAAGATAGAAATGTTTTCAGGTTGTTGTCGTATGAACTGAAGACATTTATAAATCCTTGAGACTACTTTCTGTATTTCAATGGAATCATTTTTGTAAGTTGTGAAATCTTAAATTTTTGCAGGGCTTGCAGGGCTCCAAAACTCCAGAAATGTTTTCCCACCAGGGTGACACCTGATCTTCATCCGACTATAGGGTCACGTTGTTCAGCAGCCGTCCTGAATCCACATGAACACAGTCACATGAGCAATCACAGATACATCACAAAACATCAAATAGGAGCCCCTCCCGATCCCTGTCATCTGGCCTGGTGCTGCTGCATGCTCTGACACATGAAGGCAGCTCTCAGTTAGAGTCCAGCTCCATTGAATAGTGTGAGTGCTCTGATCCGTGCTTAAGTATGGTACACTGCTTCAGTTCATGCACGTGCTGTGCAGCAGGTTGGCATGCTGTCTAACAAAACAAGATCAAAGTGCTTTGAAATGTAATTTGTTTGTCCATATCCTCATTTTGGTAAAAGTTAAATATGTTCCTGTGCAATTAATAATTCTCTAAGACTTTCCCATCTTTTGCTGTGAAGGATCAGAATCAGAATCAGAATCAGGTTTTATTGCCAAGTACATTTACACATAAAAGATGTACCAGTTTAGTTTTGAAAATAATCAAAGGCCCGTCTCGTTTTGAAGAAGGGAGGCTCTCAAAAAAACATCTGCTTTTAAAAGTAATGGTCACAGCTCAAATCTGAAGAGGAGTCATTTCTTCATCTGCTGTGAAAAACCAGACTTTTCTATTCCTGACCAAACAGTCACCTCACCGCGAGAGGTCACAGCTAACCAGAGAGTGTATGTGTGTGTGTGTGTGTGTGTGTGTGTGTGTGTGTGTGTGTGTGTGTGTGTGTGTGTGTGTGTGTGTGTGTGTGTGTGTGTGTGTGTGTGTGTGTGTGTGTGTGTGTGTGTGTGTGTGTGTGGAGTTAACATCACGTTAAACCACAGCTGAGCTCATGAAGCATGGACTCATTAAAAACTGTATCTGATGGGTGTGTAATCCCTGCTCCCTGACTGACAGGCCGTCTGGGGGCTGATCACCTAGAGGACCTATCCATCTCTATAAAAACTTGATTTTTAATATCACTGAGTTCCTTCACTGGACGCACAGCGGCCGCTCTCTGCAGGTGAAATCATGCCAAAGAGGTCCAGTTTTTTACAGGACTTTAAAAAGCCTGATCTGACTCGTGTTCCTGCACCACTTCCCCTCTGGACCCCTGGCTGTCTGAGATACCTGACCCCCCCCCGGAAGTGAGAGCAGGGCTGTGACGGATGGCCTGGAGCCCGGGGGTGTACGGGTTGATGATGCAGGTTGATACTCCCAGAGAGAGGGAAGGGAGGGAGCAGGATCTGGATTCGAGCAGCTCCTGCGGCTGAAACACAGCTGCTGCTCCTCCTGCTGATGTCTGTGAGTGCACCCTGCGTGCAATGTCCAAGAAGAATAAATGAAGCTTTCTGGTAGACTTCCAGGGGTATCGAGTGTCTACATTTGCATATTTCTGTACGTGTGATGTGGGGCGAGTCTGCAGACACGCTGACATCCCCCCCCCCCCCCCCCCCCCCCCCCGTTCGTGTATCAGATT
>NC_089200.1:2601646-2616646 GCF_963930695.1 Labrus bergylta
AGAGAGGTGGGGGGGGAGGGAGGGGGGGGGTTAAAAAAAGGACTGAATGACGTGATGGAGGGAGGAGGAAAGAGAGGATGGAGGGACAGAGAGAAGCGAAGATGTAGGAATAAAAGAGGGCGCCAGGGTGTCGTTCACATGCAGCGTGAGTTTGGAGGGCGGAGTCATAGACCGCTGTTCAGATTTGTCCTCGTTTGATGTCCACTCTCACAGCAGGAGGTTTAATAATACACATACGACATCGATCCACATCCACAGTTTGTAATGTTTGGTGTGGCTCAGATTGACCCGGGTCTGACTCAAACCCAGACCTGCACTTTGACCTCTTCATGATTACTAACAAGACGTCTCCTTTTGTTTTAAATGGAGGTCCAACATGCCTCCTTTGTGTAGGCGCTGGGTCCGTGATGTCATGGCACATTGGAAGCAGGGGGGTTGAATGTTTTGGATATTGTATGATGTCAATATGACAGAGAGATGGACAAACACACATACAAACATTAATCACATAAATCAGCATCCAATCAAACACAACACAAGACAAATGCACACAAAGACAGAATCTTTTTAAAATGCAGAGTTTTAAGAAACTACAGATTCTGCAGAGTGGATGTTATGAGGAGGATTATTCCAGAGTGTAGGAGCTGAAACTGCAAACACACGACCACCTCTGGATTCAAAATATGAACGAGGAACTGTTTAAAGAGCCTGATCGGTGAAGGCGGCAGCAAGAGCTAACACCGGCGTGACTTAGCATGTTAGCACCTCTTTAGCTCCACCCTCTCACCCAAACTTGTGGCTCCAAAAACAAGCCGACATTCACCAAAACATCAAACTCAAGCTTTAAAAGGTGACGTCACATCACAGTGACGTAAACAGTCAGTGATAAATGCACCCAAAGGATCAGCTTACATTATTAAAATGTAAATCTTGACATAGAAGTAGAAGCTGCAGGGAAAAAAATATGATAATCTTAAACTTCAAAAAGTAAAATTATGTTCTTTTATAGCTTTATTACTCAAACACATTACTGTAGTTTATCTGTAAAAGGGTTTTGAGTCGTCTACGTCATGGTAACACAAAGAACCAATCAGTGTGTGTAGAGAGTGAAATGATAAGTGATCTTACTCTCTGATCATTAAGGAAACATGCAGCAATGCAGCCAACAATGCAGCAGCCAGTATGTCCTCCTTCTAACTTTAGATTCTGCTCCTGAATGCTCTGGATTTGTTTGGACCAGAGAAGGTAGGCGCTTTTAAGGCGACCCCGCCCCCCACACAGCCGTTTTGGACGCCCCCTCGGTTTGTCAGATATGAGAGCAGTTATCAGGTCAACAGGTGTTGCAGCGATGGAAGCGGTCAAGAGAAGTGGTTCAGATAGAAGTGATTGTACCCGACCTAAAAAGCCTCTGCATGTTTCTAATAAGCTCCACGAGCAGAAACGTGCTCAAACTAGGATCAATATTGGAGATGCTTTTGAAAAATGGAGAGAGGTTAGAACACAGAAAGGTTTACAGACCCATGCAGAGCTGGATAAACACTGAAGCTTCAGAGTCCACCACATGGTGACCTGAGTGAGCATCGACTGTAGAGAGGAGGGGGGGAGACAGCTCTCTACAATGTTTAGAATTTAGACTGCAGTACCCATTTTAAACACTAGGGCTCAGAGTTACATACTGCTCCTTTAACCTCAAAGATTTCTGAAGTCATGGAAGAAAAAGAAGAAGTAGAATATGATGTGCACAGCGTTAATGTGCTGTGGGCAAGTTCCAGAAACTGTAAATATGCATTAGAGAAACTTGATACTTTTTATTGAAATAACATCGTCACTGCTTTTATTTCCCACGTTTCCAAACCAACTACAGCTGTCCAGACAGATGTGTGTGTGAAGCATTAAAACATATCCCTTATCTCAAGCACATCAGCTCAGGTTTCAAATGTTTCAGATTTGATCTGTGAGTGGGATTCGCGTCGACTTCTCGTCTTCACTTGTTTTTTTATTACTTGTTTGGATTGAAGTTTGACTGGAAAACTTCATAAAATCAACCGATAACTGAGTTTGACCTTTTTCTCTTTTGACTCGCTTCTTTTTTTTTAAGTGAAGCCGGTATAAAAACCACAAACATGGAAAACACCGTGGCACTGCCAGCTGAATTATACGTTCCCCCGAGTGCCCGGCGGCTGCACTTCATTAGCTATCTCCACTCTTTCTCTGACAAATTCAATAAATGTTCATCTGGTTCCAATCAGGCCCTCGTTAGCCGTAATTGGCCCCGGTATTTACTAACAGCATTACTCAACACGGGGCTGGCGCGGGCTGAGCCGGGCTGATCCGAGCCAGGCCACATTCAGCCTTCTGGGTTTGTTAGTCAGCTGCCAATCCTGTGTGCCCTGCAGGGACCCGCTATCTCCTGCAAGGTCAACTTTCCACAGCCTCAATCCTCCTGCACCATTTTCCCTCATTTAACTCACCGCTTAAAAAAAACACTTTCCAGATCCAGGACTTTGTAAACCCCTCTCACATGCAGAATGCAGATCCTGCAGCACTTCACCAAACACCTCGGTTCACCTCATTTTCTACAACTATTATTATTTGCAGAAACGAGTTCTAGGCTTGGAGAAAATAAACCAATGAGAGGTCATCAGGGAGTCAGAAGGTTAGAGTTTAACTCGAGGTCGAATGCGTGTCCTGATGAAGAAACAGAAGCTCACAACTGGGACTTTATCGCCCTCAATATCCAGAAGAGAGTCCCAGAATAAATACTCGGCAGGGCCACCGTTTTCCTCTGTAGGACGGCTTCATGTTGTGATTTTTGCAATGACAGTAGGAAACCTCCCTAAGGGGGCCACGTCTGACAGCACTCGCTCTCGTTTTGACCTGCTCAGCGTTGCATGCCCTTTGCTTTGAAAACTAATATCTGTAATGAAGGTCAGCGAAAGAAAAGGAAGAGGAATTATCCGTCTGTAGTGAAAAAAAGAAAAAGAGAAAGAGGAACACGAGTATGCATCGGGAAACCGGCAGACATATCGGTGATGAACGCTGGTTGGCGGGGCCCCCTGATGAATGTTTCCCTAGGGGCCCGACAGACTCTAGGATCACCACTAGGTGTCAGTTTATCTCATGTTTGTGTGACGGCAGGACTGTTGTGTTTTTTGCCCTTCTGTCTGTGTGTGTTTGTGTCCCCGCAGGTCGTAGCCGGGCGGAGTTCATCAAGTGGATACAAATCCTCTTCTCTGACTCAGCAGATACGTGTACTATATGTAGTGTACTACATGTCAACATTAAATCGATTTGGCACAACAGACAAACATCGCCTACTGACATCGGCTCATGCAGCATTATTTGCTGATGTCACCAGAGACGATATCAACACCGACAGCGATGTTGAACCGATGCATCCCTACTTTAAAGGCTTTATATGTGATTTTCTTTGATCCAGCAGATGTCGCCCTTGAGCACCAGCATGAAACCAAAACAACTCGTGCTGCATTGTTGTGTTAGCATGCTAATGCTAGTGATCTTTATTATGCTGGTATCTTCACACTGCATGTAACTTTACCTGAAATGAGCGTGATCTAGAAACACAGTTAAGCAGTGAGTACAGTATGTTATTCTTCTTTTCTCTAGTCCCTCAATTAAACAACTTTTATACACGAGGGGAGGAGTCAGCCGGCCGTCCGGGCGATGTAAACAAACTGAAGATAGGACTCTGAAAACTCTGAAAACATCACAGACAGTGGGACTCGGGTGTTACACCCATTGTAGACAGTCATGACTCACAGAGTTATTTTCAGAGGATAAACTTGATTTCTACATTTAAGTGTGAAAAATCACATATAAAGACTTTAAAGATATTGAAGAAGACAGAATATTTGATTGATTATGGCGGTCACTGAGGTCGTCACTCGACCTGAAGGTGTGTGTGAGCGTGGGTGTGCGTTTGCACCATGCAGCTATACCCTCAGAGAAAAAAGTTTCAGCTCTTCAGTTTAAAAAATGTTCACAACACACAAGTTCCAGTGTGTGTTTTATCTTTCTACAAACATTATCCAACGGCCTCCACTAGTCTCGAGCCACCTCAGGGAGAAAAGCTTTCAGTCCGTCGTCATGTGGTCCACACATGTTTGGACAGAGGTCGTGTTGGAGGAGTCCAGCTCGGCTCAGCGTCGCCCAGAGGGGGGCGAGGGCAGCGGGCGGCTCTTTTAGTTTTGATGGTTCAATTCTAATGTTTCACTGCAGAGAGGAAATATTTTCACAGCCGGAGAGGGCACTCGGGTCTGAGCTGTTAAAGCAGAGAGAGAAACTCCTGGTGTGTTTTAAAATCACAGATTACTGTCACAAACTCAAGAGGAAGTCAGCTTATAATAACACAAGTTATAAAATATGATAATCAGAGAGATGATGTCTCAGACTTTATAAGTATTACAAACTTCTTTTAGGAATATTTGAAGAAGGTCCTGGTTCCTGGTGGGGAATATTTTTATAGAGCACATTGCATCATAAAAACAGAGTACGTTGTGTTCTATCACAGCGGGAAAATGTGCCAAAGATTCGAGGAGGCTGCAGGAGAGCAAACACAACAAGCCGAGACGAGTCTGCCATCTTTACTGCAAGCGACAGCAGAGGGCAACAGAAACTTCTCTTATGACTTCCTAAAGTTTCCTTCCTTTTCTGTGGCTCTCGTCCCAATGAGGGTCACATTCAGATAACATTTTGTGAGGGATTATTTCCTGCAGCGGATGAAAGCAGGTCTGATACTGCAGCGAGCAGGAGAGAGTCAGACAAAAGTTTGGCTTGCTGGTTTTGTTTTTTGGACAACAGTGAGGCTCCATGGCAAAAAAAAAAAGCAAGAAGATAAATCAGTTTTTGAATCCCACACAACGCCTGTCAGTGAAATCAATTCTCTGTTATTCATAACAAAGTCGTGTTGGACGGGAGAACACGGCTGTACGACATCTAATCGAGCTTGAGAACATGTTGAAAGGCCGTGCAGAAAGATAACGTACAGAGAGAAGCGACTGAACTCTAGAGAACTCTTTTTAAAGCGTCTGAATGTGAGAAAGGCGATAAAGAGAAACAGACAAGGAGGGACGATCGGGGATAGAAAAAAGCATGAACTGATGAAAGTCAGGAGTTTTCTCTCGCTGCTCCTGGTCTTTCCTTTTTCTCATTCTGCTGACAATTATTCCATTTCAATTCTCCCTCAATCTCCTATAAGTCAACAGGGTTTTTACCAAAAAGCACCTGTCCCCGAAGTCCCCGGGTTTCAACACCCCCATCTTTAACGCTGATTCCAGGAACCCTGCGTTGGAAATAACTGATGACACATGGGCGCGTATAAAGAGAGCCGCTCCAAGTTTGGGATTTTTTTCAAACAAACATTTTTCCTCCCTTTTTCTCTGGCAAGTGTCTGAGCAGCGCTCTGGTATGTGAGGAGGGGATCGAGGCCTGCTCTGCACATGTCGCTCTTTCACAACCTTTTATAAGAGATCCCAAAAGAGAGTGAGAGAGAGAGAGAGAGAGAGAGAGAGAGAGGTTTAAAGACAACCAAGCTCTGCACAAAGTATCTGTGGGAGCAAAGCAGAAAAAAGAGAGAGAGACGATGGGTGGAGAGGAGTCGACGGCTTTGATTACACACAGATCTGGCTTTTTAGCGGGCCGCAGAGAGTCTCTATAAAACAAAAACAAATGGAGACCATCAGTCAGAGCATCAGTAATAAGCTACAACAAGCAGCCGGCTGATGGGAAACACACCTACCAAACAATCAGAAACTACAAAGATACGAAAGGAGCCTTGTAAAAGCCCACATTCAGTTTCCTCTGTAACGAGGAGGAGGTGTTTCTGATAGATAACCTTCAATCTCTCCAACTAGTCAGCCAGTCCAAAGAAAGTCGAGCAGAGTTTGTGTATCCACGTTTAATTTTTATATCCTTTGTGTGTTTTGGCATTTTTGTTCTTAAAGTGCTCTTTCAGGTGAACGCCTCATCGGGGCCAGAAGTCTTGATTTTATTCAGATGGTGATCCTTGTAAAACGCTCGCTCTGCAAGGAGTCAAAATACAGAGAGTAACAGAGCAAAACCTTTAACGATTCTTGTAAAAGTTTTGAAGCAGTTTGATACCTCACCGTGAGATGACGACCTCTGTTAGTCGCAGTAATTATGACCCGAGAAAGAGAGCAAGTCAGGCTGGTTTATCTAAAGTCAAAACCTTTCACAGGACAAACCTAAAGTTGTCTTTAGCACTCTGGACCTGGATCAGAAAAGGATTGTGCGGCATTGTGCTTCCTGTGACCTGTGAGTTGAAAAGACACAATCTAATTTACAACACACTCACAAAGGGTTAAACGCGCCCCTCGCTGCGCTGCAGAGTGAAAAGCGTCTCCTGGTGACTGTGCTGTTTGTGCATATTTAAACGAGCCGGGATGCTGTCGTGCAGCCTCAAGTCAAAAAGGGTCTAATCCACCAACACCGCCGCTGACAGCCACGCCCAGTTAGAATGAAAAAAATTAGCGTCTGCTGAGAGTTGGTGGGAACTGCGCCGCAGTGTTTACAAGAGATGTGAAGCTCAAACTTTCCAACTTCTTTGTTTTTTTTAACTTCACCAAGCAGCAAACTCCGGTGTTAAAAAATGAAGTTGATGTAGAAGTTAAAAAATCCTGCAGTACCTCGATTGTCCACTAGAGGCTGGCTGCAGAAGCACAGGAAGTCACATACACACCCATTCTAAAAAGCCTGTTTTTACAGCAGAGATGAACATGTTTACAGCCTGGTTCAAAAAACCAAATAGGTGTGATTAGCTCATGTCTCCATGGACACACACTGTACGGGGGGTGTGAATGTTTTGATGACTCATCAGTTTTGATTTGATGAAGGATAAGAGTTATTCACAATAAGGCGTGTAGCTGACCTGATTGACAGGTGGGCGGGGTGTAACGGTTTGTCAGGAGGTTTAAAACCCGCCTCAGCTCCAGCTCTCAGACAGCTGAGACAGCATTTCCAACATGGAGACCGCCATCGATGGGACCCCGGCGCCCCCTGCAGGAACAGACGGGTGCGCTCATTGCAATTATTTCTCCTCTTAAGCTTCTTTTCTTTGCCCCACATGTCGTCAAATACCATGACTAAAATCACTGTCTTTAACCGTCCTTTCTCGTCTTTCCCTGACTTGTGGTTTGAGTCATGCTAACATGCTAACTCCCTTTAGCATCAGCGTCTTCCACGCTGGATGTTCTCCTCTGAAGGTGATTGGTCAGAAGCACACAGAGTGTTTTTTTTACAGACTGCGGTTTCTCTGACCCTGCCGTTAGACACTGACTGTACTGTCAGGGTAATTGTAGGATCCGGCCGACCACAAAGAAGAAGAAGAGCGATTCATAAAAACATACTTGTGTTTTTCTTCTTCTGCCTTTTTGTTTGTAACTGTTTCCACATGAGCTGCGGGCTCCGGGGAGGGCAGATGTTGAAATATAATACATACGTTCCTCCTGAATAACAAAAAGCACACACAATGGACAACACAAAGAGAAGACACACACACACACACACACACACACACACACACACACACACACACAGAAACCACCAGAGATCATGTGTGTGTGTGGCGTCTCTCTCACAGATTAACATGATGTTTCTGGAGACTTCTGGAGACGCGAACACGTCAGGACAACAGATCAGTCAGGTGTGACGTTAATCCTCACAGCGCTTTAACTGAACAATTATCATCCATGACCGACAACGTGATCAAGTCAATGTGTCATCTCTGACCTGCCGGAGACGAGCTCCGATTTACTGCCCACGTCTGGGATCATTTAACCACGACCACGGCGTGGAGCTCACACTGTAAACGCTTTTTCAGCCTCTCCAGAAGGGGGCGCTGGAGCAGCACTGAGTGAACCATCAGCAGACAGAGTCAGCACTCTGCTGCAGGCTGCTGATGACATCTTTATGAGGCTTTTTGTAAGTATGCAAACATGAGAGTGGTGATTATACATCCAATAGTTCAAATGTAATGAGTCTGGGAAACTGTTTGCTTATTTTTTTTTTAATAAAAAGGAGCTCGGAGCGAACATCAGCCTCTGGAATCAAGCTGAACGGCAAGTCATAAAATAAAATAATAAAACAAGGCAAAGATCAAGAAATAACAACCACTTTAGAATATAAAATCCAGACAGAAAGTTATTTTGAAGGAATTTTAAAAAAGTTAAATTCAAGTAAAAGTTCAAATTCAAATAAAATCAGGAAAGGCTCGCCTGGTAAAAGTGTGTTTTAAGAAGAGACTTAAAAGAAATGACTGACTCGGCTCGGCTGACTTCGGGCAGGTCCTTCCATAGTATTAGATAGATAGATAGATAGATAGATAGACAGATAGACAGATAGATAGATAGATAGATAGATAGATAGATAGATAGATAGATAGATAGATAGATAGATAGATAGATAGATAGATAGATACTTTATTGATCCTGAGGGAAATTCAAAGCATCCAGTAGCAGGTTACAAAGACGGACATGACATGAAACATTTGTTACAAATTAACCACAAAACCGACGCCCCCCCCCCCCCATACATATATATTAACCTGAAAAAAAAAGATTTAAAGAATCCCTCTAGATGAATCAAACTTAAACTGTGCAATTAAAAATTGATTTATACAAGAAATGTACATAACCCGTGCAGGGATAAAAATATATGTGAGAGTTAAACAAGAACCTAAAAACAGTTGAAATCTGTAATTAGACCTGAATATAAAAAATAAAAAAAAGTGTTGACCTTCTGAAGTTGTGTTGTTTATATATGTACAGCAATGTTTAAAAAAATATTATTATTATCAAATAATAAATAAAAAAATAATAAAATTATCAAAAAAAAAGAAATCAAATACCATTTTATTGGAGCCGTCACAGCAAACGCTCTTTAGCCCTCTTTAGTTTTTAGTCTTGAATTTGGAACGACCAGAAGACCTCTGCCCGAGGATCTCAATGTGCGAGTGGGTTCATATATTACTAAAAGGTCGGAGAAGTAACTGGGAGAAAGGTCATGGAGAGCTTTAAAAGTAATCAGTGGGAGCCGCGGTGTAGAGATGTTAAAACAGTGATGCGGTCCTGCTTTCTGGTTCTGGTTCAAAGCCTGGCAGCTGAGTTATGTACCAGCTGGAGTCAATCGATAGTTTTTTGGATCAGGCAGGTAAAAAGGCTGAGAAAGAGAAAGTTATCTGTGTTTTTACTTCAGAAGAGTTTTAATAAACGAGGATTTTCCTTGAGTATTTATCCACAATAGGTCTCATGTAAGCGAGATATAAACGACAGTAATAGTTCTCTTTGACACAAAGAGCTCACGATTAAGAAGTTTTGAAGAAGCACTTTTGTCTCAATACCAGAATTTGAAACTTCGATATGATTCAAGTGAAAATCAAACGATATTGATACCTGTTTGGATACCAAAAACAGAAATCCCAGATCCCTGATTTTGCTACCTGAAGAACTCAGGATCCGGTGGCATGTATAAAACCTTATCACAGTTTCTGACAGCTGACGACTACCTGCACAGGCGCCGCCTCGGCCGAGTGACATATCAGCAACGACAACGAGAGAGCCCCAAGTACAGAGGCTTAAGTCCTCGAGAGTGGGCAGCCCGGGTCGATTCAGACCTGTGTCTTCTTTCCCTCTCTCTCTCTCCCCTGTTTCTGACTCGACCCACTGCCCTATCTCCAAAATGAAGAATCACATCAGATTAAATGTTTAGCTAAACCAGACAGTAATCTCTGGTTTCAGATGTTTGTGAACAAAGACGTTCTGTCAGGTCATGTCGGACTAAAGAGGCTGAATGTGAGCGCGTCTGTGTGTCTGTGTTCACGCACACACCAGAGACTTTAGAACAAATTTGATGAAGAACAGGATATGTCATCCCTAACCGTGTGCGTGTGTGTGTGTGTGTGTGTGTGTGTGTGTGTGTGTGTGTGTGTGTGTGTGTGTGTGTGTGTGTGTGTGTGGATCTGCTGGCTGGCTGAGCTGAAAGCTGATCTGCTCGATCGATCGTCTTGAGTGCTGCTGCGGTGAAAACTGACTCCTGACTGTCAGCACGTCCATTAACGCTCCTCAGCATCGTCCTCCAGAATACACTGTAAAAAATAAACTCTCCGCTTCGTCCTGCAACAATCAGCTGCTCACTTCTTCTTCTACTAAAAACAGAGACGGTGCATTCATACATTCATGGATCTTATTGAGGGGACGTGTGAGATTTTAGTGTCAGACTTCAACCTTCATTAGCAGAAAGAGTGTCTGTGGACCGGTCTATCTGAGTGTGCTGGTATGAATCAGTCATCCCAACGCAGAGCAGACAGTGTCGCACACATTCAGGGAAGGTAGGTAACAACCAACCTAAGGAGAGGCACTAGGTAACGGGATCCCTGGTCCTAGAGTCAGGCGTTGAGCTACTTTTAGCTGGGGTTAGTGTAGCAGCGTAACAGTGTAGGACTGAAGCAGGGTACACACTAAACGAGCTCATTTTAGACCTTTATTTAAGCCTCAAAAATCATTTACAATGATGCTGAGATACAGATCGAAAGAACAAACGAAAAGGGCACAAATAAAACAATAAAGACAGGTCAGGATGATTCTCAATACAAACAATTACGCACTGTGGTAAAGTGGTTAATCTGCCCAAGAGAAACAAGAGTGTCGATCTTGAGACAGTGTTGTAAATTGTTCCACATTTTTGGAGCTAAGAAGCTAAAAGTTCAGAATAAACCCGAAGTCCCTGATAGACGAAACAACATTGTTAATATAGATTATAAATAATACAGGGCAAGCTCATTTTAGACCTTCTGACAAAACTCAGCAAAGTCCTGATTTTTGGATGGTTCTAAAGATGTCATCTTGTCAGATGTTGTTAAGACTGATCTGATATAAAGGAAGTCGGGGCTGCACCAATTTCAAATCTTAAACGGTAAATGAACTTGAGCTTGTAATAACTCTTTTCTAGTCTTCTGACTTCTCAACGCTCGTATACTCCACAGCAGCGGGAGCAACTTGGAGTTAAGTGTCTTGCCCAAGGACACATCAGACAGGTAGATGCAGGAGCTGGGGATCAAACCCCCCAAACAGCCAATTTGGAAGCCGCAGCAACAAGATATGTGCTTAAAAAGATGAATGTTTGTTGATGGATGGACTTCATAAAATCATTGTTTGCACGAACAATTAAAGAGAATGTGTTTCAAATTAGTTAAAAAAAACACATTTTCTCTTCATTCTTGGCAGATAAAGGTGCACTGTTAGCATGAATTTAAACCTTAAAATATATCAAATATGTAATCTTAGCACTTATTTTTCTGTTTGTTTTAGCTAGTCAAGACTTGGACTGAGCTGAGGATGTTTTGCAGTGTGGGTCAGAGAGGGCGCAGACAGACATCCTGGCATCGATATCTATTCTGAGTGGGAGATCTGAGAAAGCCCAGAGGAGGAAATTTGTATCATCATATCATCACTTCAATATCAGTGAACTGCTGTGGGTGAGGGCGTGCACAGTGTTTTCTGAATGAAGAGAGCAGTCTGTTGTTGTTTCCTCTGAGACAAACTGTCTCTAGACGGCGTCTTGCTTTTAACCTTGAAGTTAGTCTGAGCGGCACGTCTGCCACGGACCTCCAGTGTCCACTAGAGTCTGTCTCCTGCAGTGAGTCAGTCCCCATAGAGCTCTATGTTAAAATGTTTAACTTTACAGCTGCAGTTCCTCCAGTGTCCACTAGAGTCTGTCTCCTGCAGTGAGTCAGTCCCCATAGAGCTCTATGTTAAAATGTTTAACTTTACATCTGCAGTTCCTCCAGTGTCCACTAGAGTCTGTCTCCTGCAGTGAGTCAGTCCCCATAGAGCTCCATGTTAAAATGTTTAACTTTACAGCTGCAGTTCCTCCAGTGTCCACTAGAGTCTGTCTCCTGCAGTGAGTCAGTCCCCATAGAGCTCCATGTTAAAATGTTTAACTTTACATCTGCAGTTCCTCCAGTGTCCACTAGAGTCTGTCTCCTGCAGTGAGTCAGTCCCCATAGAGCTCTATGTTAAAATGTTTAACTTTACAGCTGCAGTTCCTCCAGTGTCCACTAGAGTCTGTCTCCTGCAGTGAGTCAGTCCCCATAGAGCTCTATGTTAAAATGTTTAACTTTACAGCTGCAGTTCCTCCAGTGTCCACTAGAGTCTGTCTCCTGCAGTGAGTCAGTCTCCATAGAGCCCCATTAAGGCTTAAAGGGATGTAGAATTAGGGGGGCGTGACCTCATTGAGTGACAGGCAGGAGCTGCTACCCGTCTGCTAGGTGTCCCCTCAGCTAATTCCGTCCCTGACCTTTAACCTCTGGGCCGTGTTTTTGCTGTTTGAGCCTTTTGGAGATCTGCTCCTGTAAATATCAGACAAATAATCTGTCTCTCTGACCCTGACGCCTCAAGTTGGACTAACATGATGCTGAATTTAACATCTCAACACGATGCTAAATGTCAGAGCGCTAAATATTCAGTTGAATCGGTCAGGAGAGAGGACGTTTCTGTTTCATCTTTCTTAATGAAACATCTCTGCTCCTCTGTTTCTAGTGTTTCCTGTGCAGAGCTGCAGATATGAGCTGCACAGAGCAACCAATCAGAGCCAACAGCTGGAGGGTTGAACACACACACACACACACACACACAGTATTCTGACCTATTTTCAAACTCCACAACATAAACTAGGAGAGCACAAGATGCACAGAGGAGAAGAACGAGTGGATGAAGAGAAATCTGTCGTTTAGGTCGCACACGCTCTCTTCAGCTGCAGGATGTGTGTGCTCTCTCTCTGTGTGCCATACAGGATCCATTACTGACGGTCTGGTAACAGTAATCCAGCTCTGACAGACCTTTCATAGCGAGTGTGGCTTTTTTAGAAGTGAACACTGAGACCGAGGTCAAAATAACAGATTAACAACCCTAATTTGTCCTGAGGTTTTTAATGGCAAGAAATTATCCCCAGTCCTCCTCCTCCTTCTATCAATCTGTGTGTCTCTGCGGTCGGTTTGAATTCACATTTATAGGCAGACATGTGCTTCCAATTTCTCCTGTGGACTAATAAAGGCCATTTGAGAAAGGAGCATTTTGATTGGGTGATATTTTCTCTTTTCTTTAAAAAAAAAAAGAAAACCTCAGGCCTGCAGAGCGAGGATGTTTGACAGTTACAAACGCAACTCTGGCAGGTTCGAGTTTCTTCCAAACCCGCCGACTTTAAACTGACGCAAATGTGGAGAGAGACGCACACACATGCACACACACACACACACACACACACACACACACACACACACACACACACACACACACACACACACAGAGTCATAACCTGGGTTCAATAATCCAGTGCTCTGTTAACATGAGAAGACCAACATTCGCTTCCACTGTCGGGAAAACTTAGTGTAAAACTACGGTGGCAAAGAAAGGTCAAAAAGCTTGAATCTGCTCCGTCAGAAAGGGGGGAATCTTTTCAGACAGGACTCGTTTGTGTCTCTGCTATTTATTACAAATGAGTTGTTCCCGTCTCCCGTTTGAAACTCGGCGCTGTGATTTGAGTTTTATTTTATGTCGTGTCAGTTTTCCCACAGTTTGAGATTTAAAGCAGAGACGGGGGAAATTCATCACCATGAACATCGTGTTTGTGATGTTTTTAAGAAGGCCTACTTTTCACTACCCGGTGACCTCGTGTGATCCAGACGTCCAAGTGCAACATCTGGGTTTCATGACTCATCTTCTCACAGAAAAATAGTTCAGAAAAAATTCCAGAAACACAGATTGTTTCTGGAATTTGTACAGAAATTCTTGAATGTATAAGTACTACTGCAGCATTGACAATGTTTGAGAGAATCTCAATGTGAACTAAAGAGTGAAGAAGAACAAACTGGAGAACAGGAAACATACAGCAGCAGGTTCATTAGAGCTCCTCCCACTGGCTCCAGGTGAATTCTCCTGATTATATCCTGCTGCGTTCTCACATCAGCTCACTCTGACTTTCTGCAGAATAAACACGAGGAGGCTGGAGGAGAAACTCCGAGTGAAGAGAGAAACATTCACATGTTTGTGTTCACACATGAAGCTCAGCATGGAAACATCAGGAAGTTTTTCTGCAGGTGTGAACGCACTATAAGAGTCTCACACTCACCACAAGATGTCTGCCAAAGATACACACAACTAAAAGTGTGCAAACACAGGACAGTAAAGCCTGGAGTCTGGATAAAGAGAAACCCTGCCACTTAAAGGATATAAAAAGACGAGATCATGAAGGCGTTGGCTGACACACACTGCTAAAGCTTAATGTTTGAACCTGTGAGCTAAAAATAGATCAGACATGTGAATTAAGTGCTTTGTATGCCCGAGGACGGACGTTTCAAATTGTGTGTGTGTATGCAACAGCCAGTAGAGCGTGTCGTGTGTTACTGTGCTGCTTTAATTCACTTTATTGGCAGCTTGTAACGGCGTCTTTTCAATAATACGATGTGCAGCTGTACTGTATTTTACCGTGATTTATTCTTTGACAGACTTTGTGCCTTCCAACTTTAAGTGGCTGAAGTCCTGAAAAGCTTCAGAGATCGAGCTTTGTGTTTTCAGAGTGAGGAGATATTTTCCCCCTGCAGCAGCGCGAGTGGAGGCAGAGAGCCCAACTCTTCTTGGCTGCCTGCTCAGATCCGACATTAGAGCATGGAGGCAACTCTCCTTTGAAGCTCTCCTCTGACTCTCCCACTGAGGGATGAACTGATGAGTCATGGTGTACGCAGACGGCAGACTGGGAGGCAAACTTAAAACAGCGGCTTTGTATGAAGAGATGAGGAGAAAATGGATTGCATGTTTGAATTACAGTCGATATGTTGCAGACCTGTAGAGCGCCTTTCAAGGACCGGTCCAGTGTTTCACAGCATCTCCCACATGTCATACTTTAGAGTTGAAAGCTTTCCATGAATGCTGCAGAGTTATTTTCTTGATGTTTATGTGTTGCTTCCTGCAT
>NC_089200.1:2621646-2661646 GCF_963930695.1 Labrus bergylta
ATCTAGACGGTGTTTGGCAGCGTAGAGATTTCTGACAGTTCTTTAAAATTGCGGCACATTAAATATTATTAAGAGCTGCTCTGAGCAGAAAGGTAGAAAGAAGGGATTCTGGACGGACGCCTGCTGGGAGGTGAACTGGAATGACGCACCGCTACAAGCACGCAAACACACACACACACATAAATATATGTTGTTTTACTGCACCTGTGAGGAGCCTCTACTCATAATGGACTCCCTTATTCCAGACCCCAATCCACACCAAACCACTACACACCTTTTGTAATCTGAGTTTCATGATGGATGTCCATCTTTCTGGCTGCAAACAAATCTACAAACAGGCACAAATAAGGTCACCTGAACCCGAACGTCTGGCCTTAAATGAAAGTAATCTCCCCTCGTCTTTTTTTTGTTTCTGCTTGTGTAAAAAAGATGAGCTATGAGAAGTTTAAAAGTGAGCTGCACAGACTTTTATTAGCTTTAGACAGCCATGCTAGCTGTTTCCCCTCGTTTCCAGTATTTATGCTAAGCTAGGCTAACCGCTTCCTCACTCCAGCTCTGTGCTGAACACAGACTTAAGAGCCTGATGTTCAAATCTTAAATGATTTTAAAAATGTGGGAGACCCTAAAGGGGGGGGGGGGGGGCAAGAGAAGTGGTTCAGATAGAAGTGATTGTACCCGACCTAAAAAGCCTCTGCATGTTTCTAATAAGCTCCACGAGCAGAAACGTGCTCAAACTAGGATCAATATTGGAGATGCTTTTGAAAAATGGAGAGAGGTTAGAACACAGAAAGGTTTACAGACCCATGCAGAGCTGGATAAACACTGAAGCTTCAGAGTCCACCACATGGTGACCTGAGTGAGCATGGACTCTAGAGAGGAGGGGGGGAGACAGCTCTCTACAATGTTTAGAATTTAGACTGCAGTACCCATTGTAACCACTAGGGGTCAGAGTTACAGACTGCACCTTTAATGCATTTAAACTAGATGTGTATTAGTGATTTTTTTAATCAGTTCACAACTATATAATCTTTAGGAACCTTTTGGTCTTTTCATTTGAAAACAGGATTTATGGACTTTTCCATCACTGCAACACCTGTTGACCTGATAACTGCTCTCATATCTGACAAACCGAGGGGCGTCCAAAACGGCCGTGTGGGGGTGTGTCTTAAAAGCGCCTACCTTCTCTGGTCCAAACAAATCCAGAGCATTCAGGAGCAGAATCTAAAGTTAGAAGGAGGACATACTGGCTGCTGCATTGTTGTCAGAGAAGCCAGCTCTTCAACATAGCATGTTTCCTTAATGATCAGATAGTAAGATACCTTTATCATTTCACTCACTACACATCTCACTGATTGGACCTTTAAAGTTTGTTGTGTTTAGAAATAAAGAAAGCCGATAAACAATAAGATATCAGCAATCGGTTTAATCGGTTATTCGGTTTCTGGCTGTTTTAATGAAGCTAAACGGTCTAAAGTGTGAAGGAGGAAAGTACAGAATCTTAGAGCACACACACCTTTTAAAGGGGTGGAGGCTGTTAGCAACACACTCGCTCATTCATACACTCATAGTGGTAACACGCGTTCGTTCATCCAAACAGCTAATGAGTCAACACAGGAGCCTGTATCTGAGCGGGGGGGGGGGGGGGCGACTCTCAGGAGGTGTTTATTATGTTATATTATACACTTAAACCTGTGATGTGGTCATTTTAAGAATCTAGCGGTGAAAGAAATAAGAGTTTAATAGATTTAGGATTTCTACTCACCCAATCATTGGTCCCACGCTCTTCGGCCTGGCCCGTTTCTCTCCACAGTTCCTGAAATAGAGACAGCCTTCAGTCCATTGCCTTCAGACTCTCCACCAGCAGCCACACACACACAGATCCTCAAACCTGCACCGAAAAACCAGTTTATCCAGACTTAAACCGACTATTCCTCCACCTTCAGCCTACCTGCTGGTGCTCTAAGCCGCTCACTGAATGTGTGGTGGACTCTCTAAAAGCTCACTGGGTCAGAAATAGAGCAGAGCTCCTTCTTCTTCTTTGCACTGACATGTCAGAGACAGCAGGACACTCACACACGGGTGGAGACTGAGTCAGCGCATGCTTCAAGTCACACAGTCATCACTCAGCAGCTGAGACAGTAAACAAAGAGAGAGAGTGGAGGAGTCCTCCAGAGCCTCCGCTAAGGACAAGTCTAACTCTCAGAGGAGTTTTACCTCCCTCTGTTTATTATCTATACACTTCAGTTAAAGGGTCATTCTGGTGTGTTTAAACATGGGATCTTTTTTTAACATCATTTGGGATGATTATGACCAATGAGTGCAAGAAGCTTTGGAATCACTTCAGTAGATTTTAAACCGGCTTTAAGATAGATAGAATCTTTATTATCATTGTATACAAGGACACAACGAAACTTTGTTAGCAGCGTTTACAAAAAACAACAACAAAAATAATATATATATATATTTGTGGTGATATGAAAGAGAAATAAGCAAAAAGTGGCCAGGGAAAATGGGGCTGCAATCTGATTTTAGGGAACTTTTGCATCCAATCTAAAAGTCGTTTTTGTCCCTGACAGGAAGTTAGTCTGAGTGCACAAGCACAAGCTCGGATACACATCGTGAACATGACGTATAATTCGATCCCAGACTCCATTATCGAGAAAGTGAAGACAGCCAGCTGTGTGCCCGGTTTCTCCTCCGTTTTTTTGACGTCATTGTGCGACGCTGTCACTTTTGTTTTTCATGAGATTAGTGCGATGGCAGACGTTACCAAACTAGCGTTGGTGCTAACGATGACGGGAGGTCACTGCTGCTTCATACGACACTCTGACCACACAAACCGCAACCAACGTCGGGGATTTTAGACGAGACCCGGTCAGACGTCGGGTTGGTGGGACGACTTTGTAATGAAACGGTCATTGCAGAGGAATGGCGAGAACGTCTTTAGAATAACAACCCTGAGCCTGTCAGGGACAAAAACAACGACTTATGGTGGATGCACCCTGATGGACTCATTCTACCAACAAGATTTTGTTGCATTCATGGCAGCCTGTTTTTATTTTCCTACAGCCGGCTGAAGCCACTCAAACCTCTCTCTACCTATTAGTCATTTTGTACCCAGAATAGGAACCCAGGAATAAACCTTTAATTGCTGTTTTGCGTCATGGAAATTAATTACAGGTCTGGAAAATGAAGATTTAAGTTTGTTCTGTGATTGATTCAAACCAAAAAGAGTTACATCTTCACAGGATCGTGATCTGCGTTTCCTCCAAATTAGCACGTCCTCTGAGCTTCTCATGAATAATCGATGAGGAAGATTAAGTGAAAGCAGATCCCACCAAGCTGTTAAAGCCGCTTTTATCAGCAGAAGTGAAGACACACGAGGAGCCTCACATCAGGGTGAGGATGTAATGAGCCCCAAATGATCCTCTCTGAATCAAAGGCTTTAGTGGATTCAGAGTGTTTAACAACATCTTGACCACCTAGGTGTGTGTGTGTGTCAGTGTTTTTGTGTGTGTTTGCCTCTTGGTGCCGACAGCTGAAGGAGATGTGAGTAGATGTGTGACAATAGAAGCTGAGTAGACGACAGTAACGTCCTCTTTACAGCCTCCAGCAGCTGAAGACCACCAGAGCTGAGATCAGCAGGCTGAAGGTGTGAGAACAACATTTGTGCTCGCTCACTCTCTCTCTCTCTCTCTCTCTCTCTCTCTCTGTGTGGTTCCTCTTCATTTACACCTTTAGCAACCTGTTCACAACCGTTAAAACCATAGACTGTAAATATTAATGAACGAAGCCTGAGTGACGTCAGCCGTCTGTTCCTGCAGGGAGCTCCAGAGGTTTATCGGCAGCAGCCTTCATGTTGGAAATCCTGTCTCAGTCTAACTTTCAGTCAACCTAACGACAGGCTGAGAGCTGGAGCTGAGGCGGGTTTTAAGACTCTTGACGACATCATCAGCTACGCGCCTAACTATGGATAACACGTATCGATCATAAAATCAAAACGGAGACATTTTCAAATAATTCACCCCCCGTACAGTGTGTCCCTGTGATGACGATAACTAATCACACCTATTTGGTTTTTTGAACCAGGCTGTAAACATGTTCATCTCTGCTGTAAAAAACAGACTTTTTAGAATGGGTGTGTATGTGACTTCCTGTGCCTCTGCAGCCAGCCTCTAGTGGACACTCGAGGACCTGCAGGATTTTGCACATTTTTCAACCGCTTGGTTTTACAAGAAGTTGCAAGAAATACTCTGCTATAAGCTTATGATTGTGGGAGATGCTGAGTGTGTGTGTGTGTGTGTGTGTGTGTGTGTGTGTGTGTGTGTGTGTGTGTGTGTTTGTATTTGAGCAGAGTATACGAGACAACTGAACCCCATACAGCTCTGACTTCAACTTCCATCTAATGGACTTTTCAAATGAAACTTTCTTGACAGTTGTCAACGCTCCGCTCTGCAGTACGAGCTCTCAGGTCGTGTTGGACGATCCCAGCGGACAGCGTGAGGACATAAACCGCGAGCTTTGGTCGTGCGTCGTAAACAAGTCACTCGTACAGCGTGAGATGACGTTACCACCTCAACATTTATACAATGACACAGAGTATGCTCTGGCCTTACTGCCCGGACCTGCTGGGGTCAGGGGTCAAGTCCTGCAGCTGCACCAAAGACCTATGAGGTCAAGGCTAAATGAAGATCAGATATAACATGAATAGGGTAAAACATTAAAGCTCATCCACGTTTCTTTTAACTTCTATATCGAACACAACACCTGGTTCTGAGATATGACTATAATGACCAGTTTCAAAGCACACAGCACAAAACTTCTCCAAACTCACATCTGCTGTAGTGCAGATCTTTAAGTTTGCACAGAAACAAAATGTGCTACCGCTGAGTTAAATGTACTTTTGTTTTGCTTAATTTCTTCCAAATGGAAAGCCACCTAGAACATTAATGGTTGCAATCATAGAGTTGTGTATATTCACATGTGACCTCTTCAGTAAAGATCTGTTAATGCATAAACAACTGAAGGAGGAAAAAGTGGAGCGGCTGTAAAGTCTCTGACTGCATGTAGAATAAAGCGCAGCGAGTGTTTTCAGGCTTTAAGAGGTTAAAATGGGCACAGATAATTCAGGCTTTTCACTCAGCCAATCACTGCCCATCATCCAGGAGCTCCACATGTTTGAGTCCAGACCTCAGTGGTTATGTAACAGGAGCACAAAGGTCCTCTTTTCAGGACTTTTTCCACTTTGTTCATCTGTATTCACTGCACGAGAGGCTTCTTCTACTCACATTATGTTCATTTTAATGCACACAAAACAACACCAAACAGACCACCATGACTCATCAAACAGCCTTACCTTCCTCTGTACAGATATCCACTCATGTTACAGCTGCAGAGATATCCCAAAAAACACAGAAATTAGCTCCAGCAGCAGCAGCTCTGATAGTTTCCCCTCAAGCTGTCAGGTGAGAGTCGCCTCCTCAGACCTGCACACATCCTCAGACCTGCACACTCCTGTAAACAGTCAGACGTGGCCAAAACAGCAGCCAGAGAAGCGGCGGCGAGTGGTGAGTAAAAAAACCTTCCAGCCTCCTCAGACCCGGAGCCGAGTGACCACAGTCAGGCAGAGATTCCCCGAGGAGCGAGCCAAACACCCGGCCCGAGCAACCGAGTCCAGAATCTGACGTGGCAGCAACAGAGGAGGTAAACACCGGCCGTAGAGCAAAGGTACACACACACACACACACACACTGCCTGGTTCAGCATGAAAGAGTGATCTGTTTCAGCACGCTCCAAAACAGACGCTTCACTAGGGCTCTGTGTGTGTGTGTGTGTGTGTGTGTGTGTGTGTGTGTGTGTGTGTGTGTGTGTGCGTGCGTGCGTGCGTGTGTGTGTGGGAGCACATGCACAAACCACACCAACGTCTTCCTGCCTTAGCCTGTAAAACAGTCACTAATCTGTCAATGGACTATTTGCCTCTGGTATGTTTTGAAGGCAGGGTGGAGCACGCACAGGACACCCTAATGTGAGAGTGTGAGTGTGTGTGTGTGTGTGTGTGTGTGTGTGTGTGTGTGTGTGTGTGTGTGTGTGTGTGTGTGTGTGTGGTTATGCATCCCATCCCGCCCCTGCAGGTGTGTGTGACATGTCAGAGCAGGTCTGCAGCAGGTAAAACAGGGTATGAGCTCCAGACACTAACCCCCCCCCCCCCCCCACCAACAACCAACACACACTGAGCTGCTTTACATTCTCCCTGCAGCACACACACACACACGCGATCTTTGTGATAAAACCACATTATTTTTGTGTGTTGTCTCTCTGTGTGAAGGGCGGTTCAAAGAGTACACTGTGCAGCTGTGTTGAATGGATTCAAACAGACAGGCTGAACATTCAGGCTGCTGGACCGAGCGCAGGATCAAAGACGGACAGCGGCGGCGGCGGTGGCAGCGGGCCGGAGTCAGAAGCAGAGGTCTGGATCACAAGCGTGAAATTCCTCCACAGAGCTTCTCCAAACGGGGGGGGGGGTTTGTGTGTGAACCCTAACGTTTTTTATTCACCCTACAGAGACGTTTATTTAAAAATGAATTAGAGACAGGCCTCATCCAATGAGGAGCTTTAGTTAATACTAGTAAACACATACAAACTTCTTCTTATATCAAATAAAAATGGACACCTTCTGCTCTTCTGGCTTCGTCCCTTCAGCTCTCAGGGAGGCTTTATTGAGAAACATCTGCAGTAACTGTTGAGTTTCAATGACAGAAGTTCAGAACTTAAAATGTCATCAACTTCCCTCCAAGATGGAAATAAAGGATGGACAGCTGGGAACAGGAATATCTCTACGTCACAGGGGCGTAAAATATCCTGCCCCTGATCGTGTGCTAGATATGACAATAGTGGGTCGCTAATGGCCTCGTGGTTAGGGTTGCACACGATGTAGGGAGGCTCTAGTCCTCCAAGGCGGCGACCCAGGTTCAAGTTTGACCTGCGGCTCCTTTCCCGCTATTTCATTCCCCGTTCTATATCTCCTGATTTACTCTATCCACTGTCCTAACAAATAAAAGGCAAAAAGCCCAAACTGAAAATGACAATAGTGATTAATAACTTTCAAACCCACTCATTCCAAACGAGGTAAAAAAAGAAAATTATAAACATTCAGTTAGGCAGGACACAGCTCCACGTTCAGACACTTTTAGAAAAATTACATTTTTCTAAAAAACTTCTCTCTGATGTCAGACATGCACACTGAGGTTATCAAAATGTTTGACGGCTTTATATGCGTTTTTTTGATGCAGCAGATGTCGACCTTGAGCACCAGCATGAAACCAAAACAACTGGCGCTGCATTGTTGTGTTAGCATGCTAATGCTAGCGATCTTTATTCTGCTGGTATCTTCACACTGCATGTAAATTTACCTGAAATGAGCGTGATCTAGAAACACAGTTAAGCAGTGAGTACAGTATGTTATTCTTCTTTTCTCTAGTCCCTCAATTAAACAACTTTTATACACGAGGGGAGGAGTCAGCCGGCCGTCCTGACGATGTAAACAAAGTGAAGATAGGACTCTGAAAACTCTGAAAACATCACAGACAGTGGGACTCGGGTGTTACACCCATTGTAGACAGTCATGACTCACAGAGTTATTTTCAGAGGATAAACTTGATTTCTACATTTAAGTGTGAAAAATCATAAATAAAGACTTTAATAATCTCCATTATATGGTATAAACACGACTTCATATTGAAGTGAGTCTGAAGTAAAGAAACAAACAAAGCATCTGTCTGAACACGTCTGAATGAGGAAACACTCAGCGATACCTGGATAGGATAATCCCTTATGGAATTTCTGATTGTATAATAGACGAACCGCCTCAGCCTGTACCTGCTGTCAGGTCCCAAACATTTAAACATTTAAAGACGGCCTGCAGAGGAATCACATTTTCAAAAACTGCTAAAAAAATAAAGCTTTCAAAAAGTGCTGTCATTTTTAAAGCAGAGCAGAGTCTTTGTGAAGACGAGCACCTGCAGTGTCGGGGAGGTCAGGACTGTGTGTAACAATCAGCGTGTAACAAACACACACTCAGTGTACTTCAGTGTGTGCATGTTTTAAAATGTAAGGAATCTCTTTCCCTCCTCACATACCTGCCTCACATTCCTCACAGCCGGTTCTCCCAGGAGCTCTGAGGGGCTGAGCCAGGTCTGAGCCGAGCTGCAGGTCTGAGGCTGGACCAGGAGGATTTTGTATACCCCCCCCCCCCGCGCACTGAGACAAACATGTTACACAATCAGCCAAAAGAACAGCCCCTCACTCTCTATGATTTACTGCTCGGTGAACTTGGAGACTTTGATGTTTAGTGAATGTTTTTAACTTTCTGAACGTCGGGTTTACAGAGTTCACTAAGGGAGTGATAAAAGATAAACATGAAGGATCACAGGATGTCAAATCAAACTAATGCTGCAGACGTCGGTTTCTTTTTTGGCTCAATTTAAATGATTTTCTCTCAGATTTGGTCGTGTTGTGAGCAGACTTTAGACTTCTGAACAAACCCAGAAAGAGTTCTGAAGTAGTCGCTTTTCATGAAGGTAAGATCATCGTTTCACTTCACTTCCAACTGTCTGCATAACATCAAAACCTGGATATACCCCCCCCCCCCCCCTCATTTTCTAAGCAATAAAACTGACCTCATGGGTTGGAAGATCTCCTATTGGATGTAGACGGCCGCTCCAGGTCAACAACCTGTGCGTCATCATCCTCTGAAACATCTCCTGACTCCGCCCATCACTCTCTGACTTTGTGGCAGAAAATCCAACTCATGCCTTCATCACTTCCTGTCTAGACCATTGCATTGGAGTCCTGTCTGGGGGGTACCCACCAAAGTCCTGGACCGGCTCCAGTATGTGCAAAACTCCACTGGCAGGGTCCTCACCCACACCAAGCCCTGGAGGCACATCACCCCAAACCCTCTTCCACCTCCGCTGCCAATTCAATCCTGCATCAACTATAAAGTTACAGATCCCTCCACGCCCTCGCCCCTCAGTACCTCTCCGACCTCCTGCACCCGGGACACTGTACCTGCTCTCCATCCCCCCCTACCTGACTCTGCACCTGCAGCGTCAAAGCCCCCACCCGCCTCTGGCACACCCTCCCTTCAAACATCCGATAACCACACTGCCTTTGATCAGGTAACCTGAGACGGATCTGAAGAACCAGAACAGGACAGTCTGTTTCAGATTCTAGTGTCATGTGTCTTGTGACCGGCCTTCTGATCATCTCTCTGACTGAGAGAAGGGATGAGTTCCACAAAGGAAAACAATAAGAGGTGAAGGGACAGAGGTGGAGTCTGCAGAGAGTAACTCACACCCGGTAGTCATCCACATCACAGCTTCCATCCCTCTGAGTGAGCTTTAGAGGAATCACCTCATCCCTATGAACAGATATCTGCAGAGTGTGCAGGACAGAATCTACATACATCCATTATCTACAACGACAATCACGTTCCAGGTCGCCGAGGTCTGGAACCGATCCCAGCTGTCATTGGGAGCCAGCCAATCACAGCGCTGACGTATAGACTTACATCTCTTACCTCCAGCAAGTATTTTTACATTCAGTTGACAAGCCTGAATAAATGCTGTATTTAATTTTAAGTTTTTTAACCAGTAAGAATGTTAAGTTAAATCCTTAATGTATAAATCTCTTCTTATTCTTATTTTTTTTATATTTTAAGTGCTTATTTACTTTGTATCTATTCTTATATTGTTTTATTTGCTCTGATAACCTGCTGCTGTAACACCACAATTTACCAGTTTGGGATCAATAAAGTCATTCTATTCTATTCTATACGGACATTTTAGAGTCACCAGTTAACCTAACCAGCATGTCTTTGGACTGTGGGAGGAAGCTGGAGTACCCGGAGAGAACCCACACATGCATGGGGAGAACATGCAGACTCCACACAGAGAGACTCCTGTCAGACGGGGATTCAAACCAGGAACCTCCTCACTGTGAGGAGACAGAAACAGCACTAACCACTTTTTGTTTTCGACCTATTGATGTTGCGTCAATAACCAAACTGTCAAACAAAATGACTCTTGGCAAGCCGTTCTGCTCCTTCTATATTTTGACTTTATTTACATAGTTTTCATATTCACCTTTGTTTAAATACATATTTGTTCATTCATTAATTCCTTTGTATACTTTAGACCTTTATTTTCTCATGTTTTTGACAGTTTTCTTTGGCATTTCTACAATTTGCAACTCGGGTAAAAAAAACATCTAAAATGTCAGATTTTTTAAAACATCCAAAACCAAGACATCGTCGTGTTCCCTGTCAGGATTGTCAACCTGATCGCTTTCTGATCAGTTCATAATAAAGATGCAGAGGATGGAATCTAGAGATGACATGTCTCAGCCTCGTCTCTGGACACAGGGATGTCTTCACTTTCATATTCTTCTGCGTCATTTTGTTTTGGTGCAGATTTGAGAAAAAACAGACGTCACCATGCACCATGTGACATCAACGGAACGCAGGACAAACCTTCTCTGCAGCATTGTTCTGTGGTTCAGGATGCATGCATGCAAGGATTTCATGCATCATCTCGTCTCCAGACATTTTGTGTTATTCAAGACTCAACATGAGATTTAGAGGAAATATTCTGTGTTGTTCTCCTTCTGTACAGACAGAGAAGCAGAACTCCTGCCTCTCTCTCATCACATCCAGGGTTTGAATCCATGTAACCGTCTAATGAACAAGCTCTCAGTGAAAGTCTCTGAGAAGAAGTTTGTGTGTTTACAATCTCTGAGTCAAGAGTCTGACAGTGTGGCCTTAAAAACATCCTGCTGCTGTAAGAAATCGAGCAGAAACAATCGATATCCAGAGACTTAAAGTATGATGTAATGATCTGAGCTGTGTTTGGTTCAGTGTGAGGATGCAGACGTTGTTATTATTCTCCTGCAGATGTTTCCACTAAAACCTGCTCAAAGATCATCTATTATTCATAGGCATCATGATGACCCCCCCCCCCCTCTTTAAGGGTCATATTACAAGAGCAGCTCTTTAACAAACAATCAATAAGTCAGTGTGATGTTTGGACTCCAATAATGAAAATAGTAATCGTAGATACATCACATTTTTACTTATGTTGTAGTCTGAGTCTTCATGACTTTATGGCCTTTAGGGACAAAAAGGTTTAGGAAGCACCAGCTGCCAGGTCGTTTTGTGACCACAGGTAGGTCTTCTGCAGTCAGGGCGTTTAGGAAACTGATTTGGGCCGCTTGTATCTGCAATCTCTTTCTCTCAGTCACTACCAAAAGCTCAGCACAGGTGAGGGTTGGAACGTAGATCGAGCTTTACCTTCAGATTCAGGTCTCTCTTCACCATGACCGTACCACACAGTCTGCCTGTCTGTTTTTTTACCCTCTCTCGTGAGCAAGACCCCGAGAGACTTTAAAAAAGACCCTAACTAAAGACTAACTCACTTATTAAAAGTCTCTGGGGGGGGGGGGGGGTTAGACACAGAGATGATTCTGACCTCCATGAGTTGAAACCGACTGAAACCGTTCCATTTTCAAAACTTTGCACTCTTTCAAAACCAGTAGGGGGGCCTGCTAAAGCGTTGCATGCATGATCCCTGTGAGAAGCAAAGTTTGTCAATGAGAGTCAACACAGAAAGATGAAGAGGAATAATCCGTCTATAGAAGAGAACAAATATACAGGACAAAATAAATGACGGTCATGAACCCCGGTTGGAGGGACCCCCAGTTAGATTTTTGAGAAGGGGCCCCAACAGACTCTTAAAATGTCCTCTGAGTCAAATGTTTGAAAACTGCCTGATTTGACCTTTAACTTAAAGAGACTAAACTTTCTTTAGACAGCCACACACACACACACACACACACACACACACACACACACACACACACACACACACGCACAAACACACACACACACGCACGCACGCACACGCACGCACAAACACACACACACACGCACGCACGCACACACAGACACACTCACACACACGCACGCACGCACGCACACTCACACACAGACACACACACACACACACACACACACACACACACACACACACGCACGCAGCGGGCCTGCTGGGAGTTCAACAGCTCATGAATCAATAAATCAATGCGGAGCAGGAAACAGATATCGGCTCAGAGTATTCAGGCTCCATCAGACAGCTGCCTCACTCTGACAACATCAACACAATGACAGGCTCCTGGTTGACAATTAACTGCAACCTATTGAGCAACACGAGCAACACGAGCAACATCTGCTGCAATAACAGCAACAACATGCAGGGCACACGAGTTCATTCAAAGTTGTTGATCATCACGCACTCTCTCCTCATCATATTTATTAACATTTTCAATATGCAGAGATGAACCCACACATTGCAGTGACGTTTACCTCTCAGTGGCTCTCTAACGTCGTGTCTGCAGGGGTCTGCTCTCCATCTTCTACTGTCACGTCGACTAGATCCCTCCACGTGCATCACGGCATCAACGACATCCTTTAATAATTAGCCTCCCGATCCCGATCCGTCCTCCAGCTCCCGTCAGAGTCCAAATCCGTCCGCGGGCATCACCGGTTTGTTCCCTGAGAGTCTGGAGTCAGAGAGATGCTGCTGCCGCTGCTCAGACGCCACCGCCGGTGCTCCCGTTACAGCTCATTGGTTGGCAGCATCCCCCCCCCCCCCCCCCCCCCCCGCGACCCAATAAAACTGGGTGTTCTCGCGTCAGATGCTCTGCCCCCCTCCCCCCTCCCTCCAAGCGGTGCGGTGAACCCAAAACATCAAAGGGAAAGCCTCGTGATGCGCAGGGGAGAGAGTCATCATTGTGTGAAGAATAAAACGTGTTAAAGAGGAGGGGACAGAACAGAGCAGAGAGGGTCAATGCATAAACAGATGGATGAAGAACCCCCCCCCCCCCTCTACACAGGTAGCTGCGTCACAATGAGGGGAGAAAGAACCATGATTCAGGAGGGGTCACTTAAGGTCATGTCCTCAGGTTTGTTTGGGGGAATAGGTGGATATGGAAACTTCTCCATCATAATATTTCTATTTTATTCTGTATTTCTATATTTTTTATTTCTATATTGTGCTTAAGAGTAACTGTAACGACCACATCCCCCCTGACATTAAGCAAATATTTCTGATTGATTAAATATGACAGGTGTTAGTTATTTAAGGAGTTTTTTTTTAATGTTTGGAAGTTGCAGATTTGTGCACAAAAATGTTCAAGCATCATTATAGCACGGAGACCAAAGTATCACTGATTTTAAAGAATCCTGCAGCCTGAATGAAATCCTTTAAAACATCTAAATAATGAGCTTCTTCTCTGCAGCTTTAAGAGAAAATATAAAGCTTCTTAAAACGTGCACATCATGCATTTTATTCTTGTACTCACAGTGGCGATATTTAAAAAATGAAGGTGCTGATTTGTGTTGAGTGAAAGGGTCACATTGTTGTTAAATACGGAAGCCCTTAGAGGACAAACATGTATACATTTTATTTTTGTTATAAAGAAGAAGAACGGACACGAAACAGTTTTTGAGTAAAGTTAAGAAGTTCTTCACTGTATATTTGTTGGATACTGTCTGGAGGTCCGAGGTGTGAGAGCTGGTTTCTGGTGTCTTGTTCTTCAGTATTGTCACGTCTCAGAGGCGAGGGCGTGGAGCTCGGCGTGGGATGCTGAAGATTATAAAGGCGTGGAAATCACGGCGGGTGAACAGATGAGAGGAAGACTGAGCCGGCGTTTATACTGAGGAGTGTGCAGGTAGCTTGATTGCAGATGAGCAGCAGGTGTGCAGACTTGATTGACGGCAAGGTTTGTGGATATACACACACACACACACACACACACACACACACACACACACACACACACACACACACACAAAAAAAATAATGTGGAAAATAGTCTCAGATCCTCACAGTTTCCTCCATTTCTGTCTTGATTATAGATAAAAATTGGTAATCTTGTTTATTTCCTCTTCCTATCTAACTTGTTTTCCCTTTATTACGAGTTGATTCAGTTGTTTTCTAGAGATCTTTGAGAAATGAACTCGTTAACCCGGGTAACCAGTACCCTGAGATCGATGTATAAGTCGAGATCTGGAGAAGAGTGCATGCATGTATGACCACATAGGGCTTCCATACTCTTTAAACATGACCATTCAAAGTCAGACTGAGCGGGATGTGTTATACGAGGTTTAAGGTGACTGCATGATGCTTTGTCCGTTTTTGTGGAACCCACCTGAAGCAGTTAGCGCATGGTCTTTCCACCAAAACAAACTCACTGACCCCTCACTCGATCACTTCTGCCATATGGTGCATTCCCCTTTCCGGCAAGATTCTGTGGTTTGTAAATTCGTCTCAAGCTTTGCAAAAGTGTTTCACTCTTTGTAAGTATGGTTTGCACTTCCCAGCCACCGTACTTTAAGGTATTGCTTTTTCCATGTGCATGTCTCCATTTCCAGGTTTTCTGTCATCCATCCTCAGTCGGCAGACTCTCGTCCTCCATGTATCTGTGCCAGCCTCCCCTTTCCTGTCCCCTGGTGGACAAAGGCTGAACTGCAGCTCACTGTTACTGTTCTGCTGTCACTTTGTGTCATGCGAAGTTTCAAAGTGGCGTGTGTGTGTGTGTGTGTGTGTGTGTGTGTGTGTGTGTGTGTGTGTGTGTGTGTGTGTGTGTGTGTGTTTGTGTGTGTGTGTGTGTGTGTGTGTGTGTGTGTGTGTGTGTGTGTGTGTGTGTGTGTGTGTGTGTGTGCATCTAAATTCTTCAAATAGTGTGTGAGATGACAAGTCTGATCCATGTGGGCTCAATGTGTTTTCTCAGTATGAGGGAGGGAGTCAGTCTGCAAAGTGAGTACTACACACACACACACACACACACACACACACACACACACACACACACACACACATTTTCTGTGGATGCACAAATTGGATAATGAAGTCAATTAAAGCAATAAAATCCTTATCGCTGCTACTGAAAAAAGAATGATTTCATCTCCTGCTGGTGCTGGCAGTGCCTACATGTCCCAGAATGCATTGCCCATGAGCAGGCACAAACATACCTAAACTACAGACAATATTTTTGTCTGTATGTGTTTGCATTACAGCCGACCCCTGGACACAAATTCTGCATTTATCATGTACAATCCTGTGAAGCTCACTGAGTTCAAACATACATGTGATGTAATAATTAAAAAGCAAAAAGTGTAAATTGAAGCAGCGATAAGTTTAGGAACTCTTTCTTTGCAGATATGATCACAAAGCTGCAGCTGCATGAAAAGGAAGGCGGGGTAACCATGAAGTAGAATCGGCGATGTGAGGCTTCATTCTAAAGGAAATCAGTGGATTCTGTCTGCGTGCGTTCTGTCCCGTGTGCATGCGAGGACGATGAGTGACGTTACATTTCTGCATATCTGCACTCAGCCCTCTCTGCCGTGTTTGTTTGAACGTGTCATGATTGTGTGTGACGTGCCGGCTGCAGTCAGGACGTCTCGGCTGGCGGTTAATATTAGCTCATATCCCCGCTGCAGATGCTGATGTATAGTGATCAAAACGTTCATCGCTGGAGCAGCACACACAGCGCCGCCTGTCAGGGGGCCTGCACAGCGCTCCACTCTCTCACTGCCTCCACCCAGCAGGCCTGCAGGTGGCTCCCTCATTACTAACATGTGTTACACTTGTCTTTTTTTTTTTTTTTTTTAAACTTCAATCCTGCTAATTCACCAAAAAGTTCCACTGTCAGCCTCTTCGACGCGCTCTGTTTGTGGACTCACTCACTCACTCACCCGTTGAATGATTGGAGAATTACATCACCGCTCCTGATGGCGATGAAGACGATGACATGGAGTTGGAGAGAGTACAAAGAATGAGACGAGGCGATCAAACAAATCACTTGAAACATGACTCCACATAACAGTGATACTGTACCTCCGTTATTAAAACAGGCCCCCCTCTCAATCCTCCACCTGGATCACATTTGAGCAAAAAATGCATCTGCTCGGCTACCGTACAGTCTGTGTTCATATTTTTTTTTACAGCAGACAGAAACAAGAACAAGAAGAGGAACTGCGTGACCTCAGAAGCAGTTTTGGAAAACGATAACCTTCTAGGGAACAGGGCGAGGGGGGGAAAGTGGCTGAGGAACATTCAGTTACTGATCAGTTTAGAGGTCATGAGGAGCCGGGTCACAAAGGGAAGGGAGGGAAACTCAGAGTGAATATGAATGGTTTTTTTTAAGTTTTGTGTTTTTGTGTTTGTGCATGCAAGATGAACCCTTTTTGTATCGTGATTAAAAGAAACCAGATTTGTCTACCTGGAGAACTCTAAAAGAAAACCTAATACTGTGGCATGTATACTCCTCATACCCTGGTTTCAGACAGCTACCTGCCCAGGCGCTGCCTCAGAAAAGAGACATAGCAACAAAACAAAACATGAAAACAAGAGCGTCTTACTTCTGCAGCGATGAAGAAACTGAGTTTGTCTTTTTTAAGGATCAAATGTAATAGCTCCCTTGTCCTATGTGATGGCAGTGACAGGCTGACAGCAGTCAGACTGGAGGACATGTTTTATATTTGCTGCTCTCTTTTCTCCTGTTGCTGGAAATGAGGTGGAGACGCCATATCTGCGACGCCATGTTGGCATTTAGTAGTGCTAAGCTCGCCCGCAATAAGCCAAACTAGTTTCATTGTTGTCAGATTTCTAAATTGACTCGGTTTGTGTTGGAAAATTAAACATCCCAGACGCCTGCACAGGATACTAGGATTACTAGTATTTATGATGTATACAGGTTCAATTCTAATTTTTGTCTTTGTGCTAAGCTAGGCTAATGCCTCATCCAATTCAGAAACTTAAATATGAGCAATCAAGAGGTCAAATCAAGCTTGAGGGTTGAATGTGAACGGGCACGGTTCAACGTTGCTCTCCCTCTGTCCCCTCCTCACTCTCTCCCTCTCCCGTCATTTCCTGCATGCCTCTTTAGATTTCTTCTGATGTGACAGGATGAGATCCTCCACGTCACAACAGACTCACAACACAAACGATGAGAGGAACTCTACAGATGAAGAGTGTTTCCTCGGGGAGTGTGAGGCGTCAGCAGAGGTTTCACGAGGGCTTCAGTCTGAGTGCAGAGACAAAAGAAAACCTTCTCCTCCTTCAGATTTTAAAAAGCAGGTTCAGTCCAACTGACAGACAAACAATCGTTCTGTATCATCATGGCGTGCTTTCAATCCCGAGTCGGCGCTCTCTCCTCTGCCAGTGGCTGCTCTCTGTCATGGGAACGTGTCATTACAGCCGATCAGATCAAAACAAATGTTGGAGAAGTGCAGCGTCAGAGCTTTTTTCATGGACGCCTGGCAGAACCTCGAGGCTCGGTTTACTTTATCATGCTGCTCTCTGGAATCATCTGTGCTTGTGCAGCAGAGCGTGAATACAGTCTGGATCGCATAAAGGACGGCCTCTTAAAGTTTACACAGTCACTTTGACAAGAACAGGGTGTAACTGAGGTGATGTCCTTGTCTTTCTTTTCTGGGAATTTGGGGGATTTCTGCAGACTGGGCGGAGTTGGGAGTTTAAAAAGCTGCACATTGAGGATATTTCTGTGGCTCATTCAAAATGATTTGCCTTCTTTTACCAATTGGATCAGAGTAAAGGTTATATCATCTGCCCAGGTAATACTCTAAACTGGAACACTCTGAGTTTTGTTTCCCTTCTCTGTGTGTCGTAATATCAGTTTGAATTTTGTAGAAAAAGTGGCAGCCATGTGATGTGTTTAGGTTTTCAACCCGCTCCACAGGCTGTCTAAGAAGGTAGAAGACATGACAGCTCCCCAAAAAATGACGCCAAAGCCTTTTAGAGCACTTGCTTGTGATTGGCTGCAGTATAGGTCATTAAGCTCCGCCTCCTCCACATGTGGGACATGGGGAACATTTTAGAATCAAAACACAATATATTTTTCTTAAACATGGTTTCCGTCTTTATAGTTCTTAATATGCTGATTCATGTCAGAGTTCATTTTTACTTTATTATTTTATTTTTATAAAAAGGGGTGTAACTCCATGATTGACAGCTCTGTTGACGAATGAGGCTCCTGCATTGTGTGTGCAGCAGGTTATCAGAGCAGAGGACGACTGATGAGAGGGGATGTGATGTAACTTTCCATAACTCTGAGTGTCTGTTTCAAACCGGCAGACTGTAGACCCACCTGAAGGACCTTTGACCTTTTAGCATGAAGTTAAATGTGGATCAGCTCTACCCGCAAGATGGCAGCCAAATTTGGCTTCACTTTTCTACAACAAGAGGAGGTGGAGACGTGACATCCATCTTTGATGTATCTCCCTCACTGTCACCGTCCTGACAGATGAAGAGCTACAGCTCAAGAACAACACGTTTGTCTTTCACTCAGGACTAGTGGACACATCAGGAACACTTCAAGGCTGACACGATGACTTTAAGTTTTTGACTAAAGTTAAAAACATTTACATTCTTTGATTCTGCTGCAATTCACTTCAGACAGAACTAATCGAACAGTAAAGACATGAAGCTTCTAGACTTTCTGTCCTGTCTGTTTGTAGGAGAGCAAACAGAATACTGACTATCTGCTTTGGGTTAAAACACAATTATTAAACACACACACACACACACACACACACACACACACACACACACACACACACACACACACACACCCTACCGTCTCATAACCTTTTCCTCACATGCACAAAGCTGCACTGGAGAACACAAACAACACTTATTTCTCACTCAGACTTTTTCATGGAATCATTTTATTCAGGAAAAATGATTCTGCCTTTAGTGACGTCCTTTTACGTCGGGTCATTCCCATCAGACGGGGAAGAACTTCTGTGATGGTCATGTTTGAAAGAGCTGTTCAGGAAGATTCAGGGTCAACGTGTCCTGAATGTTGTGCTTCTGTGAAAAGAGGCTTAAATTGCTCAGGATTCAGATTCTTCTAGTCTCTAAAAAGGTTCTTCTTTGGTTGATTTGAGTGAAAACAGCCTCAGTTTGTCTGCAGAAGAAGAAGTTGTGTTGGTGGGAGACGATTACTGGAACTAGAAAAACAAAGAAACAGAGCAGCGTCATGGCCGGCTGTCTCACAGATCTATTCCCCGGCGGTGACTCTTGCTCACTAATCAGGTATTAGTTTAAACGCTCGTTGTTAAACGAGGACAATACAAACATTTCCTCTCGGCGCGGAGCCCATCAGGCGCCCGCCACTTACACTAAATGGATAATTGAGAAAAAAATAAACTCTGGGGTCTGCATGCTGCAGGCCAACTAGATCTGAGCGTTAGTGTGTGTGTGTGTGTGTGTGTGTGTGTGTGTGTGTGTGTGTGTGTGTGTGTGTGTGTGTGTGTGTGTGTGTGTGTGTGTGTGTGTGTGTGTGTGTGTGTGTGTGAGTGAGTGAATAGGAGAAAAAAAAAGAGTTGGAGGGCTCAGTACACGCAGAGCCACCAGCGGAGGAAAATTGAAGGCAGATTTTCCACGGCAGGCGTTGGCTCCAAATTGCTCGTTTTGGACGGAGAATTTGCTCTGGCACGAGATGTGACAATGATCTTCATTTCAGAGCTCGCCCCCATTTATACCAGGCTTACACACATACACACACACACACACACACACACACACACACACACACACACACACACACACATTGACACGCACAAGGCCCCGGCTGAACCAAAACTATTACAGAAAACTCAAACTGCCTTCAAAGGAGAAAGAGAAACATTCCTCAAAGCCTCGGGTTTAGCTCTGATCAAAAGGCACATAAACTGTAGTTCTCGAGACTCTCCCTCACACACACATCTCTGCTCCTTGTTCACACACACACACACACACACACACACACACACACACTCGGACCTGTAACGTGCCCACATTTGGCTGATTTGATCCAAGCTGGGTATCGAGTTTCTCCAAATAATCGTCTCCGAGCTGGCGGTATGGAGCCCATTAGAGAAACTCCACTACAGACGAGTGATCCGGCTCCTGCTCCAGTCTGAGAAACACAGGAGACAAAGTCTGCTAAATAAGAGGAGGTGCACGATGAGGCGTCTGTTATCCTGCTCTCAATCACGTCTTTAAGAATATGAAGCTTCACAGGCCGTAAATGTTTGTCTCAATATTTACTATGATGTGATTAATTTGCCTCTAAATGCTGTCTACTTTTTCTTCCTTCAATTGAAGACGGTTCTTCAGGACAAGTTGAGATTAAAACCAAAATGGAGAGCTGAACCAGCTCTTCTCTTCTGTGGTCAGCAGCTTCTCCTCCTGACCTGCAGCTGTGTTACCGTCAGTGTCCAGCAGAGGGAGTAAGACAGCAGATAATCCCTGCACAGGTTGCACATGGACACTCCAGATGCTGCCACCACATGTGTCGTCCTGGTTTGTAGCTTTTTAATTAAACTTTCATCATGTTTAAAGGTGACAGTCGGAGTCTGAGCTCTTGCATCGCTCTGTGTTCAGAGGGTGAGAGAGTGAGCTGTTAGAAGGTACGTACGATGGTGGTCATTCAACAGATTCTACATACAATCAGACTGTCTGATAATGTCGTCTTTGTCTGCCATTAAAGGGGACATATTCTCCCCCTCCTCCACCTTTTCAAACAGCCCCCTGTGGTCTAAATGAAACATCTGTGCTGTGCTTTGGTCAAAATATAACATGAATCAAGCACCAGAGGAGGTGTGACCCTGTAGAAACCAGCTCTCTCAGAACGCTCCGTTTTGGTGTGTGTGTCTCTTTAAATGTAATGACCCCGCCCCCTGAGTTTTCCCAGTAGACATCACTCCTCTGTAGCGAGAATAAAAATGGCCGACCTGCGCAAAAGTTTTGTTCTAGTCTGGGGGTGGAGTCCATGGGTGGAGATACCAGGGGAGGGGAGGGGACTCTTTTTTTTAACCAGAATCCCACTGTGACATCACAAGGAGAGCACATATCAAACGGAGCATTTTTCTCTGTGTTGTAAGACTTATGCAGACCACAAACAAAGGACTGGATGGATTTATTTCACATGTTGTGGGTCAGTAGACTCTCGGGTTACCCAAATATATGTTCAAAAACACTAAAAGTGGATTTTTCATGATATGTCCCCTTTAAGAGGAAGCTGTGTTCCCTGTGGTCGGTAAATATCCGAGCCCCTCCCGAGACTTCTGACATATTCCCTGGGTCATATGTCCACGTGTTTCTGCTGCAGGAGGAAGTACTTCCAGTAAAAGACGTCCTTAAACGTACTCAAAATAGTTCCCTGCTCCATGAGGGAATATGAGCTGGATGATTACACGGTGACGACGGTTTCCGAGCTCACGTTGCATCACTCACCATAATGAATGTTTTTGTTGTTGACCTCAGCTGAGCGATGAGAGATTAAGATGCTAATTCACCCCCGGACCCCGAGTGCTCACAGAAGGCCTCAACGCAGAGCCAGGAGCGTTTATCACTCCCTAATTAAGTGACATACGGGAAGGAAACAGAAAACTATCTTTGTCACTTTGCAGCATGGGAAAAAAATACAGCATGTGACATTTAGGTTAAGACGACATCCTGTACTTTTAAAAGTGAAATGTCCCGTTGTTTAAATTAGAAGGCAGAAAGAGCTCTAAAAAAACAAAAACAGGGCGGCGAGCACACTGGTCGATTGTTTAAGGGGATGACAAACATCGTTTCATGACCTCCTTAAAGGCCACATGTCAAAGAAGCTTCAAATTTAAGATAATAAATATCCAAGGATCATCGAGAATATGGACGGATGCAAAATCCCAGATTATGTACGATGATAAAAGATTCACTGAAAATACTCAATGAGATGTGTAGTGAGTGAAATGATAAAGGTATCTTACTCTATGATCAGACATTAAGGAAACATGTTGAAGTGTTGGCTTCTCTGACAACAATGCAGCAGCCAGTATGTCCTCCTTCTAACTTTACATTCTGCTCCTGAATGCTCTGGATTTGTTTGGACCAGAGAAGGTAGGCGGTTTTAAGGCGACCCCCCACACGGCCGTTTTGGACGCCCCTCTGTTTGTCAGATATGAGAGCAGTTATCAGGTCAACAGGTGTTGCAGTGATGGAAGCGGGCAAGAGAAGTGGTTCAGATAGAAGTGATTGTACCCGACCTAAAAAGCCTCTGCATGTTTCTAATAAGCTCCACGAGCAGAAACGTGCTCAAACTAGGATCAATATTGGAGATGCTTTTGAAAAATGGAGAGAGGTTAGAACACAGAAAGGTTTACAGACCCATGCAGAGCTGGATAAACACTGAAGCTTCAGAGTCCACCACATGGTGACCTGAGTGAGCATCCACTCTAGAGAGAAGGGGGGACAGCTCTCTACAATGTTTAGAATTTAGACTGCAGTACCCATTTTAAACACTAGATGTAGATGTCAGAGTTACATACTGCTCCTTTAAAGCTATTTTTTACAAAATGTTTTGGTCAGTATCAACTGCTCATCGGCCCTCCTGACGCTCTCTCTCTCTCTGCTTTGAGGGTTCAGTTCGCCCCAAACCATGAACTTGGATGTGTTAGAACAGCCAGACGTCAGAGCCTTTCTAATCTCTCTCCAACAACTCTGCATCTTCGTAGCGTCAACATAAACAACCAGAACTTTGTGAAACATGCAGCACACTTCTGGGCACTTTCTCCTGGAAGACTTTCATGCTGATGAATTCAAACCTTCACACAAGTAGAGACACAAAAGTCCAGTATTGCATTTCATTTGCATGGTTTGTGCATGTTAATAAGACTTTCTATGGACATACAAGATGGAGACACAAATTAAATATGTCACGTCCTTCTGCAAGGAAGCTCTTTCTCTTTCACCCTATAGATTGTGTGCTCAAACAGGTCATTTGGAGATTTTCCCTTCATGACATCACAAAGGGCAGTAGCCCCTCCCCCAGGTGGATGACACTCCCACAGTTAGGTGTTTATTCTGCCCTCTGAGTCTGCCTTCTCACCGTAAACAATAGGACATGGAGCGAGAAAGCACCGAGTACACCCAAGCACTTCCAGAGAGGGGGCGTGGTCAGACACAGCTCATTTACATATTTAAAGGTACAGACACAGAAACAGCCTGTTCTGAGCAGGGCTGAAATAGAGGGGTTTATAGACATGATCAAATACAGGATCAGAGTGGATTTAGAACAAGAAACTTCACACACATGTTTTGAGGAGCTCTGAGACTTATTTACACTGAAGAAGAAGAGGAGGATATGTGAACTTAAAAGTCAATTTTTTTTGTCATAATCATCTTTTCTTAAAACTAACCGAGTAGTTTTGGCATCTAATCGTCGTCGTTTTGGAGCTTTACCAAAAATGTGTTTTTAAGTATCAATACTTCTGGATTATGTTTTAAAAACTACAAGGAGGCTTTTTTAATAAACTATGAAGGACGTTAAGTCCTGAATGTACATGCCATTATGTCAGTTAGGATCATTTTTATATGGGACTTAGACCTAAATGTTTGAGCTTGTTCTACTTTGTCATCTAAGTTCCCCAAACTGTTTGTTTTTTTGGTCAAGACTTTGGTCATACTTTCGATCAAAAAAACAATATAACTAATTTCACACTTCACATTGACAAAGAAAAAGATTCTGCAATAGATATTTTCTATGATTCTGAAAGTTAATCAGCACATACATGTGTTTGGAAAGTAACACAATTTGTCTTTGACCCTGGATATTGAAGTCGGAGAGAGGGGTTTCAGATGCAACGAAAAAACTAGACAAGTACTTTTGTTTGAATCACCAGACGTCTTTACTCTCTGTACACTCCGTTTCTAAAACACAGGAGGGAAATGATGCTCTGCACAAACGTCAAACATGAATTGAAGAAGCTCTGTGCTGCTTTCTGTAGTTAATCGAGATCTCCCATTGACCTTGACATGATTTAAAGGAAGTCATTAAATAAATCTGAAATCCTGTTTTCACTTTCAGGAGAAGTCGGTGGTCATCAGAGAGAGTTAGTGTCTTGTTTTCAGGAAAAAAAGCAGCAAACGTTTTAAAACGTCCTGAATGAAAGGAAGAAGCGGTCTGCGGCGATGAGAGAACGGTCCATATGGTGATCAGCGCTAACCTTGAGAAGGCAGCTTGAAGCTGATTATGTTTCCCTCACGGGCCCTGCAGAGGGTGCGTTACAGCGTGCGTGTGTGTGTTTATGAAGAGTGTGTAATAATAGTGACTTAATCACACAAACAGTGCAACCTCTCCGTCAACTCGACTTTGCGTGGAAACTCCACATCTCGGGACATTCTTTTGGTTGTTCACCCAAACCACACACTGTTAACAGCTGTGCAGTATTTCACTCTGAGAGAGAGAGAGATTCTTCTCTCTGTGCCGAGCTCGCTTCCAAAACCACTCATTAATAAAGTATTTGTGATCATGTGGCACAAAGATCGCCGCATGCAGAGAGGGAGGGGGTGCAGAGACACAGAGGAAGAAGAGGAGGAGGAGGGAAGAAACGAGGAGAAAAGAGATAAAAGAGGAGAAGGAGGAGGTGGATGTTTTAAGTCAGAGGGGTTAAGAAACTCTTTCCCGCTCTCTTACACACACACACACACACACACACACACACACACACACACACACACTCTGCACGCAGACTCCCCGCCCCTCCCTCGCTCTCACTGTCTCCTCTGTAATGAGCTCCAGATGTGCTGCTGAGGATGGGGGTGGGTGGGTGAGGCTGGGGGAGGAGGAGGGGGGGGTGGGGGGTGTGGTGGTGGGGGTAGCTGCCTTGCATGTCATGTGCTCAGGCGTGGAGAGACGCTGTCCGAGGGGACGCTGTCAGGCCTGATGGAGTGGCCGGCCAGAGCCTAGGGGCGAGGGGGGAGGCGGGAGGGGGAGGAGGAGGGGGAGGGGGAGGAGGTGACGGGTGGGGGGGGGTCAAAAAGATCTCCACATCTGGAATCACTTCAGGTCAGCCCCGGTCCTGGCCGTGAAAGGTGATACCGGGCGCCTGGCAGGGGAGGGGGGGGGGGGGGGGGGGCGGTGGGTTTGACACTGGACATACCACAGTCAGGGATCAACGATCAGGAAAAACAAGCGAGCGCAGAGAATAAAACGGCTGCAAAATAAACAGAAATATCCCTTTTTTTTATGTGGCGGAGACGTTCGGACAAAACCCTTCAAACACATCGATGAAGCGTCGACTCGACCTCGAGCAGAGACCGTAACTCCTGAAATACATCATTTCATTTACTGCAGAGGACAAAAAGATCGACTACAGAGTCAAAGTAAAAACATAATAAACACGTGAAGCAGTTTGACCTTCAGAATTAGACGTAAAGCAAATGAAAACCACCAAAAAGGGTTCTAAAATCAGATCAGTTAAAGGGATTTCTAATGAGAGGAGAAATGATCAGATTATTACAAACATTCATCATGCAGCTTCTGTTTTTGAAGATTTCTGTCCTGCATCCTGGAGGCTTTTTTTTTTTACTTTTTCTCCTTTAAAAGCTCAAATCTGAAACTGTAAAGATTGTACAGACATTACTATCCGAGCTATAAAGTCTCTAATAAAAATGTTAAACTTGCTTAGAATGAGTTGCACTTGATAAATAATGAAGCAGATCGCGAGAGGAACAACTGGATAAGTGATGACGGATGATTGAAGCAGTTTAACGTCAGGAAACAAGCGACAGCACAGGAGAAAAGTTTCCTAAAATCACTTCAAACTAATTTTTTTGTAGACTTGAATTTATCAAGACGATACGGGTCATCACATCCTGACATTATCAAAGACAGAAAATTTCTACCTGACCACACAGATCTTTAGTCAGCTCATGTTGAAAGAGAAATCTGAATCTGTCAGACTTAAACTCTGACGCCTCTAAAGAATTGAAAACACTCTCATGAAGTGTGACATTTATCCTAAAGAGAGAGCGCTAAAATACGACATGAAGAAACAGAGAAACTGACGACAGACGTTTAAAGAATTAAACTTCACTTCAGTTTCACTTCAGGAAAGAAGACACAAAGCAGAGACGATCAGAGAGAGATTTAGTGTTTTTTTTAAAAGCCAAATTGAGCAGAAGACAATGTAATTTTAACTTAAAGTGTAGATGAAGTTTCAGGACGTGTGAGATGTTCGTTATCTGCAAAGTGAAGTTAAACGTGAAGCTTTTTGAATGGAGTTTGGTTCAGGACGGAGCAGCAGAGCGGAACAATCTGAAGCAGTAAACAACAAACTTCACTTGAGTAACGATTCCAAAAGCTACATGCTCGAGTCGGCACACTTTCTGGAACGATCAAAACTCTTCAACATCAGCCGCCGTCTCACCCGGCTCCTCGCTTGTTGCCCGTGAGAGCCGCTGGAGGACGAGTGTCGACATGTGTTTGTTGACGGCGAGAGGTTACGAGAGGGGTGAGAAGAAGAAACACCTTTGTGTGACAGCCGCGGAGCTTCAATGAGGCCCCGGGGCCCTCCATATTAAGGAGAGGATTTCCCTGCTCATAAATATCCCCGTTTCTCTTTTTTAAAGATGGAAATCTCACTTCGGGGGTAATCAGCGGGAAAAAAGAAAACACACAAAGCAGGAACAGCTTGAGTTTTCAGCGAGGGAGAGTCAGCCCTCGTGCTGTAAATCTTTCTTTTATGGGGACGAGCACGAGGGCCGACATCATCCAGCTCTCCAAACTGTAAACACACTTAACTTCCTCATGTTTCTGAAACTTGACTGTTACGCTGAGTTCTCATTTTATTGTTTCATGACGATTTAAAAACACTTTGAATTCACTCTCTACTAACGCTCAGTGATTGTTCCCCCTTCTCTTCAAAATGAAAGGTCACATATTCTGTAAAACCCACTTCTCCATGTTCCTCTAACACTAATATGTGTCTCTAGTCTGTCTACAAACCCCTCAATGATGAGAAAAGTTCATCCTCTCCATCTTCTGCCTGCTCCACTTTTCAGAAAATGTGTGCTCAAACAGGCCGTTTGGAGATTTTCCCTTCATGACATCACAAAGGGCAGTAGCCCCTCCCCCTGGTGGGTGACACTCCCACAGCTAGGTGTTTGTTCTGCCCTCTGAGTCTGCCTTCTCACCGTAAACAATAGGACATGGAGCGAGAAAGCACCTAAGCCCTTCCAAAGAGGGGGCGTGGTCAGACACAGCTCATTTACATATTTAAAGGTACAGACACAGAAACAGCCTGTTCTGAGCAGGGGTTTATAGACATGATCAAATACAGGATCAGAGTGGATTTAGAACAAGAAACTTCACACACATGTTTTGAGGAGCTCTGAGACTTATTTACACTGGAGACCGCCATCAATGGGACTCCAGCGCCCCCTGCAGGATCAGACGGGTTGACGTGGTGGAATTGGACACTTTGCCATGCGCATTGCTTGAAATGCATCTTTTATTAATATACACGTTTTTTTATTCTGTTACAATTAAAAGGATATCATAGAAAATGAAGAGAGAGAATCTTCTGCTCTTGGAATCAGAAATACATTAGCCTCTCCTTTATACTGGACTATTACATGAAACTCGTCAGTGGTATAACATGGAAACAAAACAACAAAATGATCTTCTAAAAAAAAAAAAAAAAAAAAAAAAAAAAAAAGCGTAAATGTCAGAGGAAGTGTTGTGGGGTTTAAAGGAGGTGTTGATCCAACACCGCGGCCAAAGGCACACAAAAAAGGAACTCCACGTAGTCCGTACACGAGTCTCCGGCGATAAAAGCACAATTATTTTATGAAAAATGAATTTCAGTCACAATGACACGATAAAAAACTACACACATATTCGGCTACAGCATCCAGTCCAGATGTCTTTTTTGTACAAATATGAGTTCAGTGACGCTCAGGAGGAGTTAAAAAAAAAAAAAGAAAAAAAAAAGGCGTTTCAGGGAAAATCCTGTCATCACTCGCTCTCCAACTTTTTTTTGCATAAAGGCGTGAAAACACCACCGAGGCTCCAGGAAGGAGAGGAGGCTTCATGATCCAGAGACGGTGTAAGTCTGCAGGGGTCCCCCCCCCCCCTCCCGCCCCCCTCCCGCCCCTCGCCTCTCCTCCTCTCAGTTGACCGTGGGCACCTGGTTCAAGCTGTACTCCTTGGCTTTGAGCCGCAGGTTGGCGATGCTGTTGGCCATGTTCATTCCCTGGGACGTGTTGTTGTTGGAGCAGGTGGGCGGGTAGGTTGCCATGGTGCTGAGAGACAAGAGGAGGTGGAAGAGAGGAGAGAGGAGGGGAAAGAGGTTACATCACCTGAGTCTGACGGCGAGCTGAAGCTCAGCGTGAGCCGCAGCTGTGGAAATATGCAGAAAAAAGTGTGAAAAGGATTTACATGAAATGTGACGTTAACACACTCGCAGCCAGAAAACGACTCAAAGCAACTTTAAAGTGTGACTCGAGTGTTTCCAAACTCGGCCCTGTTTGGACATATTTTGAAGTTTAAACGTCTAAAAGGTGCAAAGAGAGAATGAAACAGTTCCAGGAGATTTCTTCAGCCTGCAGCAGTGAGGCAGGCTGTAACAGATGAAGGTTCTCGATTAAAGAGCGTTCATTAAGAGTTGTTTGGTTTTTGTCCCTTGCAGGCTCCGGTAGTTATTCTAAGAGTCTGACAACATCACAGAAAGGATCCTACAGAGAGAGACCTTTTTGTAAAATAAAAGGAAGCAGGGGAAATGCACAGAGGTGTCAAAAGTATTGACATTCATTACTCAGGTAGAAGTATAGATACTAGGCTTTAAAAAGACTTCTGTAAAAGTTGAAGTATCAACTCAAGCTTTTTACTCAAGTAAAAATGTAAAAGTACTGGTTTCAAAACTACTTAAAGTATAAAAGTAAAAGTAATGTAAGGGGGAAAAAATGCCATTAAGGACAAAAGCTTAGGCCGCACCACATAGTGCACTACCCCACCTCCCCAAAAAAAACATTTTTCTAAAGGCCATAATGACTATAATGTTATATTAAAATGTTAATGTTGAAACATTTGGGAAAAGTTTTTTTTTTTTGTGTGTTTTGTTTTTTAACGATGACAAGCCGGAATGAAATAGGAGTAACAAGGCTATTTTTAAAATGTAAGGAGTAGAAAGTACAGATAACTGAGTGAAAATTTAAAAAGTAGAAGTAAAAAGTTGGCTGAAAAATAATTACTTAAGTATAAATACTCAAAATTTCTACTTAAGTAAGGTAACGAAGTATTTGTACTTAGTTACTTGACACCTCTGGAAATGCAGCATTGTTTTCAGTAACAGATTACTTTGATGAAAAACTTGATTACTTGATTTGAGGAACTAACGCGCTACCTGACTCATCGCTACAAAAAAGTAATCTGAGTACTCGGATTACTATGTGGTCCGTGTTACTTCATCGCTCTCTTCAGTGCCACCAGACTCACAAAAACTCTCATTTAACTTTGATGAAAACAGGAGTTGCTGATCTACAGCTGCCTCACGTGCAAAAAAAAAAGTATTGTGCAACTGTGTAGATTTGGCTGCATGGTGGTTGGTTGTTTGTCTTTAGATGTCAGCCCTGTGATTGGCTGGTGAACAGTCCATGGTGTAACCCCGCCTCTGAACCAATGACAGCTGGGATCGGCTCCACCCCCCCCTTGGCCCCTAACAGGCAAAGCGGCATAGATAATGGATGGATGGAAATGTGGTGTTTATAACACACACACAAAAACTGATCAAAGCCGCAGAGGAGCAAAAAACTCGTTGCGATCTCCGAGGTCAAAATTCATGTTTTTGTCGATGGAGTCTGGTTGCTTTTTAGGATAGCGATGTAACCAGTGTTTGTGGTTAAAAACACCCAAATCTGTAGCTAATCTCTCCGTCATGATGTCACAGACTTAGAACAACAGTCTGAGCCTGTCAGGGTCAAAAACAACTTTTTAGAAGACACTTTTTTTTTATCGGATGAATTTTCTGCAGTGGATCAGGTTGCAGCCGTTACAGCCTGTTTCACCTGCTGAAGAAACCTGCAGGAGTGACATGGATTAACAGAAGATACAGGACCGCCCCTTTAACCGGTGTTTTTGCACATTTCATCTGACCGTACATCCCGTTGTTCAGGAATGTAAGCTTTATCTATGCACATTTTAGTGTTTCTTTTTCGAGTAACTCAGGTCAGGTCTTAACTCACAAACAGCTCAGGAGAAGAAGACGTCGTCTCTCCCATTTCATCAGTCAGCAGTCGTCAGTTTCACACACAGAGCACGCCTTATTCTGTATTTAACGAGGCGCACATCATCACCAGACTCTGGCTTTCATGTAGTTAAATTAAAAACAGCACTTTTATCCGCATGCCTTGACTCATCTGGACGTGTTTTTATGGAGCGAGATATCAAAGAGTTTGTTTTAGTGGGCAGGGTCGGATCTGCTTTGACAACAGAAGAAGAAGAAACTGGTCATGTGGTATCGTCAGGTGACTCTCTCAGTCTCAGTCGTGGAGTACTGAGCTGTTTTTTTTAAATAGTGAGTCTTTTAATTAATCGAACCTAATTGAACCTCCAGAGGTCAACAAAGCAGCGACCTCCGGTGTTGAAACATGAAGCCGATGCTGAAGTGTAAAATCCTGCAGTTCCTGGAGTGTCCACTAGAGGCTGGCTGCAGAAGCACAGGAAGTCACATACACACCCATTCTAAAAAGCCTGTTTTTACAGCAGAGATGAACATGTTTACAGCCTGGTTCAAAAAACCAAATAGGTGTGATTAGCTCATGTCTGGATGGACACACACTGTACGGGGGGGTGAATGTTTTGATGACTCATCAGTTTTGATTTGATGAAGGATAAGAGTTATTCACAATAAGGCGTGTAGCTGACCTGATTGACAGGTGGGCGCGGTGTAATGGTTTGTCAGGAGGTTTAAAACCCGCCTCAGCTCCAGCTCTCAGCCGGTCGTTAGTTTGACTGAAAGTTAGACTGAGACAGCATTTCCAGCATGGAGACATGGAGATGGGTGACATCACTCAGGCTTTGTGCATTAAAATCTATAGTCTACGAGTTCAGCGTTAATTTTCCTCCTATAACTTTGTCAACTTAATATGATTTTTGCGTCCTTGTCTGATTTTTTGTATCTACATTTTCTTCTCTTTTCACATTTTGCAGAAGTACTGAGGTGTTTCTTACATCCTCACATCTTCTCTCTTTCTCTCGCTCGCTCTCGCTCTAGTCTCTCTCTCTCTGTCTCTCTCTCCCTCTCTCTAGTCTCTCTCTCTCTCTCTCTCTAGTCTCTCTCTCTCTCTCTCTCTCTCTCTCTCATCTCTCTCTCTAGTCTCTCTCTCTGTCTCTCTCTCTCTCTAGTCTCTCTCTCTCTCTCTCTCTCTCTAGTGTCTCTCTCTCTCTCTCTAGCTCTCTCTCTCTCTCTCTCTCTCTCTCTCTCTCTCTCTCTCTAGTCTCTCTCCTCTGTCTCTCTCTCTCTCTAGTCTCTCTCTCTGTCTCTCTCTCTCTCTCTCTCTCTCTCTCTCTCTCTCTCTCTCTCTCTCTCTCTAGTCTCTCTCTCTCTCTCTCTCACATCACAGACCTGTTGGAGTGGAAATCAGGCACCTACATGACCCGTTCTTCTGATTGGCTCGTTCTTAAAGTCCCTCAAGCTTTCCCTAAACCTCTGTAAATCTGCATTTTCTTTTGATGACCTCAAATTGACTGAAAGCCCTCCAGTAAACTCTGAAGGTCGGAGTCCGTCCCTCTCTTGCAGAGTTTAGACACGTTGTTTCCAACTGTCGACGTTTTAAACGATCTCAGTTGTTTCTGTCATTGATTTTAAGTGTGTGTTGTTGTTTTGCTTGTTTTAATGTGCATGTAATCTCGACAACGTTGGAAATGTGAGAAACCTCGATGCCCCTTCCAGAATAAATAAAGATAAATATCCAGAATAAATAAAGATAAAGATAAATTGAACTGAATGACTCTGAATGTGCTGCAGGAATTTCTCTTTTTGCAAACACAACACATCCGTATTTTCTAACCTCAGCCTCGGCACGTCGCATTGTTTTATTTTGTTTCTCTTCTTCTCTGATATTTGTTGTTTTTTAAACCATGTGGATAAACTGTGATGTGAGTTTTTAAAGCGCTGCATGTGAGATTCTCTGCACCATCACTTGATTTAATAGAAAATAAAAAGCACATTTGCTCCCGGATGGATTCTCCGAGCAGCTTTTAATCTGCAGGATTTGTTGTTTTTACTGCGTTCAAAAATAACAGATAAATTCTCTTTAGAAAAGCAGCAGAAATGTGCAAAAACACCCGAGGGATCCTTTTAGCGATCAAGCTGAAATAAATCTGAAACAAAAACATTCAGAAAAAAAGAAAATCAAACAAATCAGAAAACGAATCAAAGAAGGCTTTTTTAAAAACTCAGAAATGTGAAAACACAGCAGCATCCTTCCCTTCAAGGAGCATGCGGCTGTGTTTTTCTTCAACAGTTTAAGAAGTGAATGTAGTAAAAGGGAAAGCGTACTTGTTCTCTGAGGGCAGCATTTTCTGTGGCACCCGCACTGGCCCCCCCTCCGGCATCGGATACCAGCTTTAGGATAATATACAGGGAAGTGTTAGCACCACATTAGCCTCTTCCACATAGCATTATTCCACATCAGAACTTCCCCTCTCCGCTTTCTGCGTCCGCTTACACAACCCCTTCAGAGTGAGTTGGAGCCGCAGGCCGCAGGCTTTGACATTTGATCCCGAGTTTCATAACGGAGGATTACAGTAAATCACGACCAATGTAACCAGAGTCACAAAAAAATGTTGCCCAGTAGAGCTCTGTCTCTCTGCTGTAGTGTAGCACAGAGGGGGTCACACGGGGTCAACGGGGGATTTAATACGCTTTGTTTTCACATTATCACCTCATCAGGAGGGGTCACAGCATCGGGCCCCCCCCAGCTCGCTCGCCCTCTCCCTCGCTCACTCGCTCATGCTGACAGAGCACGAGGGACGGGAGCGAGGGAGAGGAAAAGGGTGTTTTCATTCAACATAATTAGTTTGGAGTTAGAAATGTGCAGAGAGATGACGGTTAGAGAAACAGGGCGAGGGGGAAACGTGTCTGCAGGGACGTCAGAGCAGAGTTTAGAAAGAAAGAGAGAGAGAGAGAGAAAGGAAAACGCACAGCGATGAATCTCAGCTTTTCATTGTGACCTTGGCTCTATTTTTAATCATTTAAAAATGAAGGGTTGGCAAACTTTGTGATCTCACAAGTTTTAGAACAACAACATCTTTTGTCATGTTAATCGTCAAATAGTTTTGAGAAGTACAAATGCTTTTAAATAACAACAGATCGTCTGCCATTTTTTTAAATTCAAAAAGCTGCTGCAAGCGAAAGAGAGCTGATCCCGCCTCGCCTCTGTAACCACCTCTGAAGAAGGTACAAAGGTACGCTCGCGCCCCTAGCAACACATAGACGATGAATGGTTTTGACAGCGTTGTGCGGCGCTTACAGCATCCCATCTGAAAGGCCCCTCACTGACGCTTTGGAGGACGTGTAAAATACAGAATGACTCTGTAACTGGCTTTAAAGTTTCTGTTTGTCGCGTTTTGTTGTTTAAATAAAGTTTGATTGAATGATAAAAAAAGAGAGAGAGAACACTGTGCTGAGCCCAGGTGGATCCGAGGAGATGAAGACGTTCAGAGAAACTATGAGGAGTATGTGCAGGTAGAGGAGGAGGAGGAAATGAAACAATAACACAGAGCACGGTGTGTGTGTGTGTGTGTGTGTGTGTGTGTGTGTGTGTGTCTGTGTGTGTGTGTGTGTGTCTGTGTGTGTGTTTGTGTCACGGCGGCGTTAACATGGTTATTCTGGTCTCGCTGGATGTGAATGAATGTTCAGCAGCAGAGAACGGACAGAACGTTCTGCAGGCTTCTGTTTGAACTGAACTCCAGAAATCAATTACACTCGACCACTTTTCACTGAACGCTGTTTTTTTAAATATCTGACACGTTCTTTCCACTTTCACTTTTAATTTTTCCTCTTTGTTTTTTCTTCCTCCAACGATTCCATAAGTCCTGAATTCAGGGCTGTTCTCTTTCCACTCTCCTTAAATCTGTTTTCACTCGTTCTTTAAGGTTGTGTCTGAATTCACACACTCGTTCCCTCCTCCCTTCATAGGGTCCTACATGTTGTCGACTTCATAGTGCACTCATTTGGCGCAATTAGAAAACCTGTCAGACACTTCTCGCTCTCGACAGTGACATCATTACTGTCACACAACTAAAACGTGCAGCTCAACGCCAGCTGAGGGTCAATAATTAAGGGAATGATTTAAAGGGTTAAAGGTCACATACTATCCTAAATGTTCCTCTAACACTAATATGTGTCTCTAGTCCGTCTACAAACCCCCCCTTGATGAGAAAAGTCCATCCTCTCTGTCTTGTGTGCTCAAACAGGCCGTTTGGAGGTTTTCCCTTCATGACATCACAAAGGGCAGTAGCCCCTCCCCCAGGTGGGTGACACTCCCACAGCTAGGTGTTTGTTCTGCCCTCTGAGTCTGCCTTCTCACCGTAAACAATAGGACATGGAGCGAGAAAGACCGAGACACCCAAGCCCTTCCAGAGAGGGGGCGTGGTCAGACACAGCTCATTTACATATTTAAAGGTACAGAAACAGCTCATTTACATATTTAAAGGTACAGACACAGAAACAGCCTGTTCTGAGCAGGGCTGAAATAGAGGGGTTTATAGACATGATCAAATACAGGATCAGAGTGGATTTAGAATAATATATGACCTTTACGTTTGGCTGCCTTTATCTTCAGTGTTAGTCGTTAGTACAGAAACAGTGAACTTAAAGCGTCCCATTGTGATGTGAACACCAAAGAAGAAAAAAAAAAGCAGAGTGGATTTTACCTGTAGGGGGCGGCGCTGCCCCAGGACAGGTAGTCATTTGGGCGCGGTGCTGGACGCGGAACGATCGGTTGCTCCACCGCCGTCACGTCTCCGGAGTACGACTTGAGGAGGGAGGCGTTTTTGCTGGCCAGCATGGCGCGCTCGTTCCTGCGAAACTTCGCTCTCCTGTTCTGAAACCAAACCTGCAAAGAAGAGAGGAGACGCGCAGGGTGACGGATGAGACGATGCTGCAAACATGGATTAATCTTTACAAACGCCAAGCTACATGTAGGTCCAGATGTGGACATGAAAAATCCTACATAAATATTTAAGAGCTTCTAAGAGCTAAAATAAACACCCTGAAAATGGCGGCTTGAAATGAGCAGAGTTCTTTGTGTGTGTTTCTGGTTTATGAAGGATTATTTGTTCATGAGGTGTTAACAGCTTTCAGTAAATCAAACTCATGAACATCGTCGTCACACTGCAGCATGATCTCAGATCAGGCCGTGTTTGTTTTTGTGTTTTTTCTGTTGCCATCCCTAAAGAATGCACAGGCCGAGTAACACTGTTAAAGTGGAGCCTGTTTTGTTTTCAGGCTTCGTTAACTCTTACAAAAACAATCTGAAGAAAGGAAAGTGAGAGTTGTCAGACACAGTTTCTGTATACACACGAGGTAACTATGGACGAGGGGCGTGTCCAGAGGGGAAACCTGGAAATCTGATAGGCTACCCCAGTTGGTAAATGGACTTGAGCTTGTATATTTCTTCTACCTACACATTCACACACTGATGGTAGAGGCTGCTGAGTCCATCAGTATTAACTCCATTCATACACCACTAACAAAGCAGCAGGAGCAACTTGGGGTTATGTGTCTTGTCCAAGGACACATTGGACATGTGGCTGCAGGAGCTGGGGATCAAACCCCCGACCTTCCAGTTAAACAACCTTCACTCAGTCAAACATAAGCAGAGCTTTGACCGCGGTGCAGATACACAACAACGATCTGAAAGAACTTTTTAGACATTAGAAAAAGTCGCTCCTAGCACTTGAATTTCTGGGTACTTTTGTGGGAACATGACGTCATCATACCCTCAACTTCTCCGATGAAATCTTGTGAAAAATTCTTGCATGCATGATCGTGCAAACTTCCTCCGCAGTTTGGAAAAAAAACACAAACTCCATCACAGCCCTCCTATGACTTCTCTTTAAGACAAATGCACAAGGTAGCATCTGGTAAGAGTCTGGCACCCTTTGCAGACTCGGTCCCTGGTTGTATTTCTGCAGGGACTCGTCACCTGTTTTTAATGTCATGACTGACTGTCTGTGTGGAACTCAAACTCCCAACAAAAGGAAAAAAGAGACCACAAAGATGTAAAGACGGATCAAAAAACAAAAGAGAAACTTTTTCTGAGGATTTTCTGAACAAAACACGTTCTTCATCCACACCTCCTCCACCTCCCTCCTTCTCTTGAGAACAACCCCCCCCTCCCCCTCCTCCCCCACCTTGCTAAACAGATGATGATGAGACTCTGGGGGTGCTAACGTTGTTCCTCGCTGTGAAATCAAATCCATTATTAGAAGCCGTGGGCGCTCACAGGGGCTCTCAGCTCGCTGACGCACGGCCTCAGGAATGAGCCCAAAGTCTGTGTTATCAAAGGATTTCTGCATGGCGCTCTGCTCCACATTAATCACAGATGTTCTGCCTCTCTCTCCCTCCAACATCACCGTTTCCTCTTTCCCACTCACTCTGTCCACTCAGCTAACTCTCTCACTTCAAAAAAAGAATTAAAGACATATTTATCCTCGGTAAAGCGTCAGATACACTCTTATTTCTTCAGCAAATCACGATGAAACACAAAGCCTCTATGCTTTCAGAGGAAGAGTTGCATCGACTTTTCAAACACTTCCTTTAAGAAGAGAACATACTTTTTATTTCAAACCATATTGATATAAACAAGGTTGGGTTACAGGTAGCATGTCCCCCCTTTCCGTTCAAAATCAATGTTTCTCCTTTCATTTTAATCTGCTTTCTCTGCAAACATCCTCGTTTTTTAGCAGTAATGACCAAGAAGAAAGAAATTCTGATTATATGAATTCATGTCTTCTTTTCCCTGAGTTTTGTCTGCCAGGCTACCAACACGTTTGCCCTAAAGCGATCTCATTGGTGGAGCTTTTCTGGGGGGCTGTACTGAGGATGTTCTGCTGACGGAGGCTGTCATGCTGCAGGAATTTTCCCCTGCTGTGATTTAGGATGGTGCATCAGCATGTGGCTTTCTTTTTTTTTTGCAAATACGACCTATGTGATCCTGATTTTATAGCCAAATTAAAGAGCTGAGTAGTTAAATGCAACATGTCAACACTAGCAATGTGTGAATGTTGCTTTGAATGGCTGCATGGGGAACTCATGCAAAGACCTTTCTGGTGCAGATTCTGCAGAGTTCATCGTCGTGCAGGATCTTCTTTTTCATTCAGTGAAATGTTGAAATGTTACAAAACTGGCAAACTTTGTTTTAATCAAACAGAGCAGCTGCTTTTGTTTCCTAAATACAAAAAAAAAGTCTGATAGAGCTTTCAAGCGTGCACAAAACTCAGACTTTTTCCTGACAAAATGGTAAAATTAACGTGTGAAGTTGGGGTGAGCTGATGTGAGAACACAGGAGGAAATATTCAGGAAAATCCATCACGATGAGCGGGTTATTTAAGAGTGACTTTAAGGGAGCACTCACACAAAGCCGAGTCGGTAAGGGACTGACCGGGCCTGAGCACGGTTACCTCTTGTACATTTGGTCATAATACAACACATGCAGGTCTGCGCTTACTCTACAAGACAGGCGGACTCACAAAAAGTTTAAAAGGGACGCACGGGCACATCAGAGGACAACAAGCAAACAGTTTTTTGAACACTCACTTCATTATTTCATGTTTACTCCAAATACTGTGACCCAGTCAGCTTCTTTAACCTTAAATCTTAAATCACTTGAGTTTATCTTTTGCATGTGCTCAGGTTGAAAGGTATCATACTGGTTCATAAATGTACTTTAACATTAAACATGCAATCCTTAGAATCTGTGCATGAATCCTGAAGGTAAACAATCAACTTTTTGTTTTTTGTTGGTGAGTTTATTTGGATTTAGGTGATTCATTTGGTTTTCCACTTCACTCTGCTGACTTCCCAAATGCATGAAATTCTGACTCACTGCTCTGGATCAAAAAGTCCCCTTTTACAAAGACAGGAAGTGATTCATGGTTACACAATGTTGTTTATTTCATATTTTTTGATTTGCCGGTTAAAAAGCACTTCCATATTCAGCGTCAAAAACTTAAATTTGAGTAGAAAATGTAGCTGTGTAAAATAATCCTTCCCCCTCTTCTGTGACTGACTGTATTAGTTGGTGTGATGTCATTCATTTGGACAATCACTGCTTCATCTTTAGCTCCTGTTCGGCTGCAGCGCTCATGTGCGGAACACATTTGCCGTTTATCACTGATCTATAAACCTCGGAGGAAATTAGACGTCATTACATCCACTTTGTGATCACATGCAGCCCTTTGGGGGGAGTTCACAAACTGCTCGCAGACTCTAAATCCTCTGCAGCTCCTTAAGAGATCACGTCTCAGTCTGAGAGAAGGTTCTGACAAGTTCTTATCAGGGGGAGAAAACCGCATCGTGACACCTGAGCGTGCTCGTTAATACGACCTGATAACGAGTTGCCACCGAGGACGATTTTAACTGAATCTGTTAGCGGGAGAGCTAACAGATGAAGACACCCTGCTACTGCTTCCCACTGGAAAACACAAACTAATTCATCATAATCATTTAATGAATTCAATTTGGAAGTGTCTTGTCGTGCTGCCATGACAGGCACAACATGTTTATCGTTGCCGCTGAAACACAGAATGTTACGTCAAAGGCCGCTGCATGAGGAAGCGTGAGCTGCTACTGGAAGCTGCCGTCCTGTTGCTCTATAAGCTGCTGTGATAAAAACGTCATGTAAATTATACTCAGGGCGGTTTCACCTGGTCGTCATGACCACGGTCAACTCGGAGGTCGTTTAATCGGGGCTGGGGGGTGTAGTAGCAGGGAGTATCACTCCCATGATTCCTCGCCAGCCTCACAGACAGGTGATGTAACATAAGCCCCGTTGCAGTCCGCAGTGACATCACAGTTCATACCTGAACTCTGGCCTCGGTGAGGTTGACGCGGCGGGCCAGGTCCTCCCTGACGAAGGCGTCCGGGTAGTGTGTCCGCTCGAACACTCGCTCCAGAGCCTGCAGCTGGCTGCTGTTGAAGGTGGTCCTGTTCCTGCGCTGCTTCCTCTTCTTCTTCTCCTCCGTGTTCATCTGTTCATCTGCAGGAGAAGAAGAAAGAGGTGATGTCACATGACCTTTGCATGACTCTGTGGGAACACAGGTGTGCTGCTGATAAAACACATCTTTTTAAACTGGCTTATTCATAACTCCTTTACATCCTGGACATTTGTGTCTTTTTGTGTTTTTAATGTTAATTGTATTGTTTTGTTGTTACTTTGTTGTTTTTATCTCGGATTTGTAAGGTGACCTTGGCGCCTTTAAATAAAATGTATTATTATTATTATTATTATTATTATAATAGTTAAAGACATTCAGCTGCAGGAAATAAAACACAAAGAGAGTTTTCAAAGCTCCGTGTTGGAGCTCATCGAGTCCACCGCTGCTGCTTCAGGCTGTTCTGTTCATGTTCTCCCCGTGCATGTGTGGGTTCTCTCCTGGTACTACGGCTTCCTCCCACAGTCCAAAGACATGCTCGTTAGGTTAACTGCTGACTCTAAATTACCCGATAGGTGTGAATGTGAGTGTGGTGAAGATCAAATTGTGATTCTGGAACTGTTTTTAACTGTGCCTATTATTGCAAAAAACAACGAGTCACGACCAAACAGCAACATAAACCTACATTTCCTGACAGCAACACATTTCTACAAGCATCAAAAGTGACTGAGTGATGTTCAAAACAAACCAGGATAAAGTGACCTTCAGATTTAAATTTCTGCTACAGGAGGTAAAGTGCTGCAGTATTGCACATGTTTATGGAGTACTGGTGTAAATTGCATATATTCTGTTGAGCCTGTGACTTTAAAATGCTGGTGTGATTACACATCGCTCTGTTGCACAGAATGTATGCACATACTATCGCACTGGGGTTAGCATACATGTATGCAGG
>NC_089200.1:2966646-3055709 GCF_963930695.1 Labrus bergylta
ACTCCTGCACATCAACATACCTACCCGCACTCTCAGGTCTTCTTCTTCCATTCAACTCACTGCACCACCCGCCCGCCTGTCCACCATGGGGTCCAGGGCCTTCAGCCGCTCTGCCCCCCACCTCTGGAACTCCCACCCACCACAATATCCGTAATATCGACACTCTCTCCATTTTCAAATCTCATCTCAAAACACATCTTTTTAAACTGGCATATTCAGTCTGATCATTCTCCACCCGTTCTCATAACTCCTTTACATCCTGTACATTTGTGTTTTTAATGTTAATTCTATCGTTGTGTTGTTACTTTGTTGTTTTTTTATCTCTGCTCTGTAAGGTGACCTTGAGAGCTTTGAAAGGCGCCTTTAAATAAAATGTATTATTATTATTATTATTATCTGCATCTCTCAGCTTGTTGAGGGTCTCTGCAGCCTTCTGAAACAAACTGTTAACATCTTCATTTAACCCCAGTTTATACTGAATGAACCCCCACAGGTTGTAAATGTGGCCCAGCCATCTATTTCCCTCCTCTGTGCTGAAGTCCTCCATCTTGTGCGTGAGACGTAAAAGTTTCGGCCTGCTGCGGTCCAGGTCCCAGGTGAAGTGGCACTGCAGGGACTCCAGTGTGGTTTGACTCTGAGCAGCACTGATGGAGAATACAAAAACAAACATTTAAACACATCAGCAGCTAGTTTTGACTCTTGTGTTCTTATTTGTTATGTCTCGTCTCGCAGTGTCTCCTCTACTCTTCTAAACTGTCAATCACTTTTATTACCCTATTATATAGTCAGACAATCAAGTAAACTTCTCAGATAAATAAAAAACAGACTAAATTATTTGGTGGACATCACTGCATGGGCTCAGGAACACCTCCAGGAGACATAGTCTGTGAACACAGCTCATCTCTGGATTCACAACGTTAGCTGAAACTCTACCATACAGAGAGCAAGCTGTATATAAACCAGATCCAGAAGCATTGCTGGCTTTCCTTGGGCCTGAGGTCGTTTAAAATGGACTAAGTCGAAGTGGAACACTGTCCTGAGGTCTGACAATTCACAATTTGAAATCTTTTTAGAAAAAATGGACACTGCATCCTCCGGGGCTAAAGAGGAGAGGGACCATCTGGCTTGCTATCAGCGCTCCGATAAAAAAACAGCACCTGTGATGGTATAGGGGTGCATGGGTAAACTGCACATCTGTCAAGGCTCCATTAATGCTGAACCATACATACAGGTTTTGGAGCAACATATGCTGCCAAATAGAAAACCTCTTTTCTGGGAAGGCCTTGTTTATTGCAGCAGCATAATGTCAAACCACATTCTGCACACTGACAACAGAATGGCTCACAAGTCAAAAACCTCATTTCCACCTAGCGGTCCGGTCAGTGGTCTGCACCGCCAAGGTCGCCCATGGGGGCCAAAAATCCAAAACAGCATTGAAATTACTCTCGAAATCTACGGGATATTTAAACATGGCACGTTTTCTGTTTGTCCTTTATTACTGCTGTCAGACGGAAAGTGGCGGTTCTTTTAACCAATCAACGGACTGCGATTTGTCTCGCTCCAACCTTTAGGGTTGGATTGGTACACTTGGCTCCTAATGTGGATCTAATGTGTTTGGATTAAATCTTTTATTGGATTTAAACCGTTGGGACTCAGTTTGATGAATTATTATGATCAGGAGAGTTCAGTAAACCTTTAAACGGTTAAAAGACGTTGTTTGTTTGTCGGTGGTCTGACAGGTGGGTAGATTGTGACTGCTGTGGTGGTCTGACCTGCACACACTGGGCCGTCTGAGTAACAGGGTCAAATATGCTGGTGGATGACCGTTTATGTTTTTATAATTACCCAAAAGTAACTGGCAATTGTCTGTTTTGTCTTATTTTGTAGTCTGCAGCCCCTTCTTCCTGTGTTTTCTTTTTCTTTGGTTAGTATTATGTATCCGTTTTTCCGCCTCCCCTCTGCCCCTTTGTACGATTCCCTGTGGGAGAGTTGGGTGTCCATTGTTTTGCCTAAGTTAGAGAAACAATTAGATAAATCATCATAGAATAAATTGTTATTCCAATGATCAGAGGGAATTAGAAAAATCTATAGCTAACCTTGATGTTTTACTGTCGACTTCCCAAACACCTGACTTGTACAAAGAAAGGCTAGGACTCCATACAGAGCTTGACCTTCTTCTCACTACAGAAGCTGAATGTCTCCTCCTCCGCTCTCGTGGGTCTATGTACGAACATGCTGACAAGGCGGGTCGCCTTCTGGCCCACCAACTAAAGGCCAGATTGGCTTCCAACCAGATCACCCAGACACGAGACGAGTCAGGCTGTCTAACCTCTGACCCAGATAAGATAAACGACTTATTTAGGTCATTTTATTCTAAACTGTATACCTCCAAGTCCCCTAACGATGAAAGTCTATTATGTAATTTCTTTGATAAATTAATGTTACCGAAAGTTTTGCCTAATGACAATCAGACACACTTCCTGAAATCAAAGAGGCCATTTGCTCAATGCGCATTGGCAATTCAACGGGCCCAGACGGGTATCCTGTAGAGTTTTTCAAACGGTTTTCTGACCTGCTTGCTCCACTCCTACTTGAAATGTTTAACCAATCATGCCACCTTGCCACCCACACTCATGCAAGCTTCTATATCTCTCATTCACAAGAAAGACAAGGACACAGCAAGCTGTGCATCCTATCGCCCAATTTCACTCCTTTCTGTTGACGTTAAAATTCTAGCTAAGGTCCTAGCCCGTCGCCTGGAGTCTATTATGCCCACAGTAATCTCAGAAGATCAGATAGGATTCATAAAGGGGAGGCACTCTTTTTCTAATGTCAGAAGGCTTCTCGGTATCATTCACACCCCGTCCTCTTCTACGGAACCTGAAGCTGTAATATCTCTCGAAGCAGAGAAGGCCTTTAACAGGGTGGAGTGGGCTTATCTCTTTTTCACTTTGCAACAGTTCGGTTTTAGTGCCAGCTTCATCTCCTGGATTAAGCTACTCTGCTCCTCCCCCTACGCATCTGTGTGTACAAACACACAGTGTTCAGAACCATTTCCTCTTTTTCGCAGCACTAGGCAAGGCTGTCCGCTCTCCTCACTGTTGTTCGCATTGAGCCGTTATCAGTTGCTTTAAAGTTGGTCTGAGGGTTCAAAGGGATCAAAAGGGGGGGGGGGGGGAGATATAATTATAAGGAATATATCCTTTATTAAATCTATAAACAACATTATTTCTTCTTTTATTTGCGAGAACAGGTAAAACTTTACTCCAGAGGAGCAGGTCAGTGGGAGGGCTTGGGCTACCCAATTTTATCAGCTACTATTTGGCAGCCAATGTTCACAAAATTATACTTTGGTTTATCTCACCCCAGTGCAGCTGGTGCTGATTAGAGGCTGACTCCTGCTCTCCTTCCCTCCCTAAAGCAACGCCCATACGTAATAATCACCTTTTTATACCAGCTAGGATTGACCCACGATTTACATCTTTGGAGAGGAATGGCCTGCGCTGTCTGGGTGACTTATACATTAATGATGTTTTTGCCAGTTTCGAACAATTACGTTCTGCATTCAATTTAAATAGCTCCGACCTTTTTCGATACTTTCAGCTTCGTGATTTTGCTAGGACCCACTCACCGGCATTCCCTCAAGTTCCAAACCCTAGTGGCATTGATCTGGCACTCAAGGCAAGAGTCTTGCCCAAAGGTCAGGTTTCCTACCTTATGACCTCCTGTTCACAACTAACGAGTCTGCAGTAAATAAGATCAAGGCTGATTGGGAAATCGAATTACAAACCAACCTTTCTGAGGATTTCTGGAAAAAGGCTCTTGGGGCTGTTAATTCATCTAACACTAACACCTCCAGTCTGGTTAAGAAGGCTCATCAATGCCTCTTTTTCCTGAGGACACTGAAGAGACACCACCTGTCTTCAGCTGTGCTGGTGAACTTCTACCGCTGTGTGATCGAGAGCATCCTGACCAGCAGTGTCTCAGTCTGGTACGGAAACTGCTCTGTCACAGACCGTAAGGCACCATAGCGGGTGGTAAAAACCGCCCAGCGTATCACAAGGTGTCCACTTCCTGCCATTGAGGACGTCCAAAGAAAACGCTGTCTGCGGCGAGCTCACTGCATCGTTAAAGACTCTTCTCACCCTGCCCACAAACTGTTTACCCTCCTGCCCTCCGGTAGGCGCTTCAAAAGCCTCCGGACCAGAACCAGCAGACTGATCATTTAGTCTATGGCGAGTTGCGACTAGCAGTAGTGGTCTGTCTTTATTTGTCTGTTTTCTAATGTCGTCAGTGTATAATCGACCAGAAACAACCTGATTCATAGCTCACTGCTCGTCGCACACTTCTGGGTATGGAGTTTTTATTCTTAATCATCACGTGGACTTTGTTGACTGTGGCTCAGTGTTTGTTTGATCCCTGCCACTCGCATACGGGCCGGATTCAGTATTCTCGGGGATTTTTACTGTTTCTAAAGTATCGACAGCAGCCACTGTTGCACCTAATTACCGAAGACTGTTTAACAGTGGATATCTCCGGTCATCGTGATGATTTTAACAAAAAGAACAACAAAGGGAAAGTACGGAAACGAGGGAGACGGGGTGGTGTCCGAGAGAGGCTCAAGCGTCTGAATCTCCACCGTATACCCCTCTCCTCGATGCTGCTCTGTAATGCCCAATCCATCAGAAACAAGATCGACGAGATCCAGGCCAACGTCATTCATCTGGAGAAATTCAGAGACTCGTGCATCATGGCTTTCACCGAGACCTGGCTTACTTCTTCGGACTTGGACACGGATCTAACGCTCTGCGGTTTTGGGACATCGGTGAGGCTTGACAGAAACGTTAACGTCACAGGTTATTTCAATCACTGTAACTTGAAATCATTGAGCAACTTTCACCAGTATATTTCTTGCCCCACCAGACTGAACAAAACTATTGACCTGTGTTATGGTTTAGTCAAAGGTGCATATAAGTCGGTTTCCCTGCCCTCTCTTGGCTCTTCTGATCACAACACCATCCTTCTTACCCCCATCTACAAACCTCTCCTTAAAAGAGTAAAGTAGTCACAAGGACAGTGGAGCTGTGGACTGAAAGTGCTATTCATCATTAAAACGTAGATAAAAATCATTCAGTGCATATGCAAGCTCTGTCTGTGATTTAAAACCGTCCATGTTAATCCACCCATTTTTCTTGTTGTCCTGGCCAGTCATGGTTTTCATGCCATCCCACACTGCCTTTAGGTCATTACTATAAAATCTATCCTCCACCCTATTCTTATATTGGAGCTTAGCCCTCTTGATTTCATGTCTGGCCTCTTTCTTCGCTTCTGCTATCTCAACAACCCCACCATGCAGAAACGTGTCATGTTTCCTGTGCAGTGCATCCTTCACTGCCCCTTCTAACGCTAGTATAAGTGTTCATTCTGTCAGATCCATGTTTAAAAAATGTAACATTAGGAAAAGCCCTGCAATCTGCAAAAAGGGCCTCCAGAGACTCTACTTTCTGCGCAGAATGAACACTTTTAATGTGGACAAGACACTGATGGTTTTATTCTACCGATCTTTTATAGAGTCAATTTTAACCTTTTGTTTTATCTCATGGTATGGTAACCTTTCTGTTCAGAACAAAAATCGTCTTTCCAGTATTGTCAATACAGCCAGTAAAATAATCGGCGCTCAGCAGCTTTCATTGTCAGAAATCTGGAATAGACAAGTTGTTAGAAAAGCAAAGTCTAAACATTCGTATGCAAGTCAGATACTCACCTCATCTTTCTGCTGTTTCTTCCTCTCAGTCGTTTTCTGAAGATGACTTAGTCGAGCAGATGTCTTGATGTTGCTCTGTGGTTACAGTCGCTCCAGCTTCAACTCTCTAGTGTGGATGGCGTGATGATGTGCAGCAGCAGCTTTAAATGTCTGTGATAGAGGCGTGGCACTTTCCTTACCAGCAGGATGTTATGTGAGTTTAATTTCTTAAGAATTGAAACTGAAAGCCTCAAGTTGCAGGGCTCTCAAGTGTGTGTGTGTGTGTGTGTGTGTGTGTGTGTGTGTGTGTGTGTGTGTGTGTGTGTGTGTGTGTGTGTGTGTGTGTGTGTGGTGTGGGCATGAGTTTAGACATTATGTGGGACTGTCTGCCTTTACAATTGTGACTGATCATCGCCCATTGCTGGGGCTCAGGCACATGGCCATTGATAATAACCCCACAGGACGGAGGGGTCGCTGGGTGCTGGAGTTGGACCCTTTCAACTGGACCATTATGCACAAGAACGGCCCTAGCCATAAAAATGCGGACGCTCTTTCCCGCAGGCCCGTTTCCCCTGGCTCTGTTGGGGCGACAACAGACCACGTTGTGGGCTCAGTGGACTGCTCTCCGGTCTCACCAGGAACATGATCTGACCTACAGACTGCTTATTCTCTCTGCTGCACTAACTCCGAACTGCAGGTTCATGTCAAGACATCCCATGGGGGGATCTCTGGTTGACCGCCCTCTGCAACGGGTGGCAGCAGATATTCTGGAACTGCCTGTGACATCTCGGGGGAATAGGTACGTGCTGGTTGTGGAGGATTATTTTACTAAGTTTGTTAATGTGTACGCCCTTCCAAACCAGACTGCTCACACGGTTGCTCACTGTCTTTTTGAGGATTATGTTTTGCTGCATGGAGTCCCTGAGGTCCTGCACACCAACCAAGGCCGCCAGTTTGAGGCGGACGTGATTCAGGGTCTCTGTCAGATGTTGGGGATCAAGAAAACATGCACCATGGCATACAATCCGAAGTCGGACGGAATGGTGGAACGCCATAATCGTACTCTGATTGACCAGCTTGATAAGATGTTGCTCTCTCGTGGGGGCAAATGGGACAGTTATGTAAAACAGGTCGCTTTTGCATACGTGGTATGCATGGTTGGGACCTGCGACCTCCTGATCTAGGACTAAAAAACAGGTGTCAGAATAGCTGCTGAAATTAGCAAGAATTCAACTGGCTGTCTAGTTCACACACTCTGGTCAAACTGTTAGCTAATATTACTGATTACCAGCTGACTGGACACAATATTCCCCAACATACAGAAATCAAATGATGAGATGACTTACTGTATTAATACCATATGGTCCTCTTCTCCATAGACTGTAAATATAACGGTCCTCTCCCACGTCGATCAGTCTGTACTTCAGCGAGCGTCTGAATCAAAGTGCGAGCGTCTTCTTTGTAACCAGAATTTAGCGTTGTTGTAGCGGGAATATCTAAATCTTACCCGGATACAGCAATGCTATTTATTGATTGGTTGTTGGGGTAGCTATATATATATATATTTTTTTATTAACTGGTGCGTGGCAAGCTCCTTCTGATCTCTATGGGAAACCCACTTGATTCATATCTGTTTCACTGTTAAAAAAATAGCGGCGCAACTTGGTGGGCGTTATCCTGGTAATTTATGCGTGAGAAATACAAGGTGTGGCGTGTGAGCGTGTGAACAGGTTGAAATGTGTGTCTCTCACTCCCAATGCGTGAGATTTAGAGCATTGAATGTTGTCAGTTTTGATGCGCTTTGGCGCCATCAGGAGGTCTCTGAGTGCAACTGCAGTGTCATAAAAACGGTCACGCCTCCCCCTCTGACACCACGTGCATTTGTTGACAAACAAAGGGTGAGGAAGCCGGCAGAGACGCTGTGAGAAGATGAGGAACCGCGCAGACTCAAAAGGTACAGTAATATTACCAGATTTTGATGGAGCCTGAGTGTCTGCAGCCCGTTGTCTAGTTTGTTTATTCAACTGTTACCATGACAACTATAGGTCGTGGATAAATGGCTACATAGATCGGTTTGTAAAGTTACAAACAATTTGGAGACAAAAGTGAAGCTTCTAAACGTGAGACAATGATGACGTCACCGGTAATGATGCAGCTCGGAGTGACTATGGGCTTTCCTATTGCGCGAGACGCTAGCTTAACATTCAGTACATTAGCCGTTAACATTCACGACTAATGAATAACTTTATGAATATTATTCAAAACTCCGCAGAACTGATACGGGATGAATCGAATATGATCAGTAACTGAAAACCACAGTTTGATTACATCTAAACAACTAAATCCAATATCGACGGAGTGTGAATCATCATTAACTTACCTCCGACCAATCTGTCAACGGCTCTGACCACATTCCTGACGTCATCACTCACACTGTGGTAATTCTAGAGTCTCTTGGGGATTATTCCTCTTCATTTTACTTTGTTGACTTTCAGAAACAAATTTTGGTTTTCAAAGCAATAGTGGATGTGACACTTAGCAGGGCAACAACAGTGAGTGCTGTCAGATGGGGCCCCCTTAGGGAGGTTTCCTACTGTCATTTTGGGGCACTGCTTTGGTTTACATTTGTGAGCCCTGAGGGGCCCCTACTGGTCTTGGGGCACACACACACAGACTCCAAAATAAACAGGCAGGAGAATAATGTATAACTCAAAAGAAGATATACAATGAAAAACAAGTGTTTTGGGGAAAGTTATGCTGTCAATATCAACCTGTTACACTGACAGAGTATGAGGTTTTTGTTTTTCAACATCGGTTTTCCTTTTATTCCAGGATTCAGCCCAAAACTTCAATTCACCATCAATGATGAGCCGGAGCCCGGAGTGGGATGGAGTCAGTACAGGAATGCAGCATATAGACAATGTGTGTTATGGAAAATCAACAGGAGAGATACAACAAATCACAATATACATGGGTAACACTTTACAATAAGGTACACACATTTTGCATACTTACTGGGAGACGAATGGGAAACTAACCACTAGATATAATCCAGAGTGTATATGTGAAAAGGGCTCTAGGTAACCATTAGTTAACAGGTAGATCTGTGTGGTTTATCCAGCTTTCATTATCCGTTAAATAATAATTCACTACTCTACAACATGTGATGAAGAAGTACTCAATATCTACCCAGTACTGAGTGGTTTTCTAATGGTTACTTGAAACTTTAATCACTTTATTTTTGCATTTCAGCATGAGCATACAAAATAAAAGTTTGGGTTTGGTGCTACATTACACAAATTTCCTACCAACATAACTTGAACTGCTCTTCTGCTGTTGCTCGTTTGGAGCGACAAGTGGTTCATCCATGCCATGATTGATGGTTAGTCTTTCACTGTGCCAAGACACACATGATCAGAACATGTGCTGCTGTGAAATGTTCTTATTCTTCCTGACACAATAAGTGTATAAAAGGCTCAGACAGTAGGTGGCCTTCCTGTTAATTGCTCACGCTCCTCCTGCGTGTTGATGACGTAAGCATCTCTAGCTTTTTGCTTCTGCCTTTTCCTTTTCAGTCGCTACATAACACATGACTGTTGACTCTGTTTGAACTGTCTGTATTGTTTAAAAATGATTGTATGTGTATAATGGCTGAATAAAATACTCATACATACATGATCAGTTTGCCAGCATGCGTGTGTTCGGAGAGGAGAGCGGCAGATTATAAATTCACCGTACTCTGCAACATGATGATGAATCAGTTTATGGACGCCATCTTGTAATACTCTTAGTTTACCCGCAGATGGCGCCTGTGCTACTTGTAAAGCCAGGCAGTAAAGTGTATGTGAAGTTGTTAATCTGTCTAAAGAGCTAATTTCTTCCAGTTATGTTTGTTGAACTCAAATATTTCTGCCAAATTATTTACTCTAATAATTAAAAGGAATATATTATATTATGTTGCACTGACCCCTATCGTCATGAAGTGCTTTGAAAGGTTAGTCATGGCCAGTTTGCATACCAAGGTAACAGATCCACCGAGGATGCCATCTGTTCTGCTCTTCACCCAGCCCTCACCCACCTGGACACCAAAAACTTATACGTCAGAATGCTGTTCATAGACTTCAGTTCAGCATTCAACACCATCATCCCTCAGCAGCTGATCAGCAAACTGGACCAGCTGGGGCTCAGCACTTCCCTGTGCGACTGGCTGCTGGACTTCCTCAGCGAGAGGCCTCAGACAGTGCGGGTCGGCGGCAACACATCAAAAACCACCGTGATGAGCACTGGGGCCCCCCAGGGTTGTGTGCTCAGCCCCGTGCTCTTCACACTGCTGACCCACGACTGCGCTCCATCCTTCAGCAGAAACCACATTGTGAAGTTCGCCGTTGACACAACAGTGGTTGGTCTCATCTCCAACAACAATGAGACACACTACTGGATGGAGGTCAGCCAACTGGCCACGTAGTGCAGAGTCAACAACCTCTTCCTGAACGTCGACAAGACCAAGGAGGTTGTTGTCGACTTCCGGAGAGTCCCCACTCCTAAACCCCCACTGACCATCGACGGTGCTGCTGTGGAGAGAGTGAGCAGCACCAAGTTCCTGGGGGTTCACGTCAGTGAGGATCTCTCCTGGACAACCAACACCACATCACTGGCCAAGAAGTCCCAGCAGCGCCTCTACTTCCTCCGCAAGCTGAAGAGAGCACGAGCCCCCCCATCCATCATGTGCTCCTTCTACAGAGGCACCATCGAGAGCATCCTGACCAGCTGCATCACTGTGTGGCTTGGGAGCTGCACTGCTGCCAACCGCAAGACCCTGCAGCGCACAGTGAAGGCTGCTGAACGGATTATCGGTGTCCCACTCCCCTCTCTTCTGGACCTCTACGGTACCCGCCTCACCCACAAAGCAACCAGCATTGTGCGTGACCCCACCCACCCCTCACACAGCCTCTTCAGCCTCCTGCCATCGGGGAGACGGTACCGCAGCCTGCGGGCCGGCTCCACCAGACTGAGAAACAGCTTCTTCCACCAAGCTGTCAGGAAGCTTAACTCTCTCCCTTCTCTTCCTTCTCTCCCCTCTGTCCCCACGAACACTGGACGTTGAAACCCCCTCCCGTTTGCCACCAAGAACTCTGGACTAATAACTCTGAAGCTAACTATTCAAAAGTACACTCAGTTTACTGCACATTGCACATATTGCACAAGTTTACTTTTTCTTTCAATTTTATTTTATTTTATTTACCATTTTGTACCTTTTGCACAATTTAGAATTTATTACTGTAAATATTATTTATCTTAAGATTACCTCATTTTATTTGATCTATTTTACCTTATTTTGGTTGTATTGCACCGCGGGACGGAGACAAACGAAGTTTCGATTCCACTGTATGTCTGGCATATTTTGAAATTGACAATAAAGTTGACTTTGACTTTGAATTTGATGTTAGAAATTAGTGTTTGTTTTCTATGTAATCTTTGTGCTGGATGTGAACATTGTTATTCATGTCATGTTTGTGATCCTGTATAAAAAAGCTCTCTCAGAATGCTCCGTTTTGGTGTGTGTGTCTCTTTAAATGTAATGATAAAATCGTTTAGTGTGATAGGCTTTAGCAGAATTAGGATGCTTATGATCTGACGAGGCTTACATTTCTAGCTCCGTCCTCCCGATAGTTTAGAACTGAAGAAGGTGAAACCACTGAAACAAACAACTTCAAGACGATTTCTTGGTGTGCACACTGTTCATTTATTGGTATAAAGCTGAAACACAGCTTGAGCAAACAGGAGCATCTTAATATATAATTTTCAGGTCACACAGCAAATACATTTTCATATGAACAATGAGGACTTTAAATATCCAAAGCGAAGCACATTCTTATAAAATCCATTAATTCTAAAAACTGAAAATACAGCATTGAAAAAACACAACAGAAGCAAAATACATGATAATCACAATTCACACATTTCTTCATTAAGTATTCACCATGACAACTGTGTATTTACAAAGGACGTCACACCTACCAGGAGCTAGGGTGTAAGAATTAAAGGTCACATATCCTCCTCCTCTTCAACCAGTTTAAATAAGTCTCAGAGCTCCTCAAAACATGTGTGAAGTTTCTTGTTCTAAATCCACTCTGATCCTGTATTTGATCATGCCTATAAACCCCTCTATTTCAGCCCTGCTCAGAACAGGCTGTTTCTGTGTCTGTACCTTTAAATATGTAAATGAGCTGTGTCTGACCACGCCCCCTCTCTGGAAGGGCTTGGGTGTACTCCTAGAATAAAGATTATAGGCTCTTTATTGTTTGACTCTTTGGGGAAGCGGTCTTTCTCGCTCCATGTCCTATTGTTTACAGTGAGAAGGCAGACTCAGAGGGCAGAACAAACACCTAGCTGTGGGAGTGTCACCCACCTGGGGGAGGAGTTACTGCCCTTTGTGATGTCATGAAGGGAACTCCGTCCTGAATTAGCAGTGTTTACCCTACCATTATATTACGGCCCCTCCCGCCCCCCCTGAAGGTCAAGTAAAAAAAAATATATATATATATATATATATATATATTTTTTTTTTTAAGATTTATTTTTGGGCTTTTTGGGCCTTTATTGTAGGCATAGGATAGTGGATAGAGTTGGAAATCAGGGAAAGAAGTCATTTAAGGATACCTTTCCGACAGAAAAGGACAGCTGTCATTAAAAGTAACACATGAACACCAAGATTCCTTCAAGTGTTTGTGTCGTTGTGTCGCCGTGTCGGCATTTCTGCTTGTCCTCACCCCCCCAACGCTGTAAACCTAGGGGAAACACTGATTAGTAAGTCGTTCCCAATTCTCTCTCTTTCTATCCCCTGTTTCTAACTCTATCCACTGTCCTATCTCTAAATAAATGCATAAAAGCCCCAAAATACTAATAATTAAGAAAATGATTGTAACTGGTGGCACCTGAGACGCTGCTATTCTCCATGAGGGTATAAAGGGGGGGTAGGAACAGAGAGGCGGTGTTTTTGTTCCCACCCGGAAGGAGAGGGACGGTGTACACCCTCATCCATGCCGGCTGTTTTGTTTGTTTGCGTCTGGGAAAACTGGTAAGGAAACATGCTTTGTTTTGTTTTGTGTTTCAAGTTTTATAAAGAGAAGGTATTAATACCAGAACTATAATGTTTCCAGTTGTCATTTGGTCAGAACGTTCGGACACATCAGGTGTGACTTCAGGGGCTGATCGCCAAGTGAGTGTCTCTGGTGTGTAGCGGAGCTGGCGATCGGTGAGACAAGTTTTGAATGTGGTTTTAATTTAGTTTTACTTAAATGGTTATAAAGTCGTGTACTTATGCCCTGTCCTCCATTTTTAGCAAAGTCGCCGGGCGTTGTACTTGGCAGGGGGTTGCTGGGAAGGTTTGGGCCCAGCACACCAGGTACGCACAGCGATATGTATTATTTTGTCTAATAAAGCTATGGCCACTGTGTAATTGATGTTGAGGATATGTTTTTGTATTATGTTTATTTTGGGATTAGGGAAATGTATTAATGTGACCAACTAATGCTTCTATTTTCTTTGTTTTAGGGAGCCTGGCAGATTTCCTCTGCTGCTCTTACTGTGTGGGTTTTGTTTGTTTTCTTCGGTGTTGATTTTTGTTTCGGTATTTTGTTTCTAGTCCGCCTGGCATTATGAGCCAGTATTTGAGGCAACAGATCTATGGGGTTGCCTCAGTAGGCTGACTAGTTTATTTTTTGTTTTTCGTCTTGTTTGTTTTAATTATCACCATTTCCCCAGCACAGCGTCAGGGCGGACCATCAGGGAGGGTCAAGGTAATTTTGGTTGCGAGGGCAGTTGCAGTGATATTGCATGCTTATACATAATGTGATTATAGTTGAAGTTGCAGTGATATTGCATGCTCATACATAGTGTGATTAAGTTGCAGTGATATTGTGTGACAAGGAGTCTTTTTACTCCCTTGCTGTAGAAGTGTGACACTGAATTCCTCCTCAGTAAAGCATCAAAATACTCAAAGCCATACTTCCGCCTGTAAGACATTGAAATATGCGCCAATTATCTTATGGTGACTCATGAATTTTATGTTAGTTAATTTAATAAACCTTGGCACCTTTTCTCTTTAAATGTGTTTCTGTGTTTCATTTTTAACTGGTCATTTATTTGACCCCTGTGAGGGGACCTTCCAAAGTCTGAGTACCCCCGCAGGTCGGCTGTTACAATAATAAAAATAAACCTTCCTTTAATTTATTTCAAATAGTTTTGAATGACAAGAAATTAGTTTTTAGTTAGTTTTAATCCTTATTTTTTGGACGCCCTGGCAGAATTGGCCCCCTCCTGTTTTTCATTCTTCTCCAGGATTCTTTTAAATTAGTTGTTGTTTTCTTTTGCTTGGACAAAATTGTTCCCCCTAAATTTGCCTCCCTATCTTTACTGCCTTGGCTCTTGCAGGTTTCCGAAAAACTCCTCAATTTCTCTGCACATTATGCCTCTGTCTTTATCCCTCTCCAGGATTCTGATGCTGTTCTCACGGAAGGAAGATTTTTCTGGTATTGCTTCTGCCTTCATGAGATACTGTATCGACCTGTGGGAGTCATTTTGATGAAAGAATAAATGATGTGCATATCTGTTGTAAAGCATCTGTTTGTCTTCAGGTTCTGCAGGTTCATTTTCGAGCAGTTTCTGAAATATCTGCTCAGCTTTGGCCTTGCTGTGACGTGACATTGCATAGATAATTGCGAGGTCAATTTCCTTTTTGAGTGGAGTGTGAGGGTAAAGAGAGAGCAGCTCCTCGTGGAGAGCGATTGCTCTGTCCATCATGCTTTGTTCTGGATCAGGGTAATCTCTCCTTTTATAAACGATCCTCCATCTGTAGCAGAACGCAACACATCTCTTCAGATAACGCACATCTGGATGTTCTTTCAGAACTTCCTCTGCCAAATCAACGGCCTCATCAGCAGATATGTATTTTATGTAAAGGTTTAGTAAGGCCCACATGCCACTGTCACTGCAGCACAGAGTGCTCACATTTCCAGCCAACTCACGGACTTCATCTTGAATGTTTTCTCCTTCATCAGCACGTTGTTCAAGGTAGAGCACAGCAAGGTACAAGTTCTCTGGATCCCGTTCCTTGGCTTTTCTCATTTTCTCCAAGAGGTCAGGGTCCAGCATTGGGTCACTGAAGTTTTGGGCGTTCTTTAACCATATGACATAGCTGGTGTTCCAATCCACCATGTCCGGCTGCATCCTGGCAGCTTTCTCAAAGTAATCAACAACCAGCTTCTTATCCTCTCCAAAGAACATCAGGGTCCAGGCCTTTTCAGCGTAGATCTCTGGATGGAGGTCGTCCTGGGTTGGAAATGGGTATTTTTCCATCAGGGCATCAACCTTTGACAGGTAAGCCTGACTCTCCTCTAGATCTCCCAGGTGGTGGTGCAGCCAGGCCAGGTTCCTGTAGTTCACCACTAACCAAGGACCCTCATCTGCATCTCTCAGCTTGTTGAGGGTCTCTGCAGCCTTCTGGAACAAGCTCCTCGCCTCTTCATTTAACCCCAGCTTATACTGAATGAACCCCCACAGGTTGTAACTGTGGCCCAGCCATCTATTTCCCTTCTCTGTGCTGAAGTCCTCCATTTTGTCTTTCAGAAGTAAAAGTTTCGGCCTGCTGCGGTCCAGGTCCCAGGTGAAGTGGCACTGCAGGGACTCCAGTGTGGTTTGACTCTGAGCAGCACTGATGGAGAATACAAAAACAAACATTTAAACACATCAGCAGCTAGTTTTGACTCTTGTGTTCTTATTTGTTATGTCTCGTCTCGCAGTGTCTCCTCTACTCTTCTAAACTGTCAATCGCTTTTATTACCCTATTATATAGTCAGACAATCAAGTAAACTTCTCAGATAAATAAAAAACAGACTAAATTATTTGGTGGACATCACTGCATGGGCTCAGGAACACTTCCAGGAGACATAGTCTGTGAACACAGCTCATCTCTGGATTCACAACGTTAGCTGAAACTCTACCATACAGAGAGCAAGCTGTATATAAACCAGATCCAGAAACATTGCTGGCTTTCCTTGGGCCTGAGGTCGTTTAAAATGGACTAAGTCGAAGTGGAACACTGTCCTGAGGTCTGACAATTCACAATTTGAAATCTTTTTAGAAAAAATGGACGCTGCATCCTCCGGGGCTAAAGAGGAGAGGGACCATCTGGCTTGTTATCAGCGCTCAGATAAAAAAAACAGCACCTGTGATGGTATGGGGGTGCATGGGTAAACTGCACATCTGTCAAGGCTCCATGAATGCTGAACCATACATAAAGGTTTTGGAGCAACATATGCTGCCAAATAGAAAACCTCTTTTCTGGGAAGGCCTTGTTTATTGCAGCAGCATAATGTCAAACCACATCCTGACACTGACAACAGAATGGCTCACAAGTCAAAAGCCTCATTTCCACCTAGCGGTCCGGTCAGTGGTCTGCACCTCCAAGGTCGCCCATGGGGGCCAAAAATCCAAAACAGCATTGAAATTACTCTCGAAATCTACGGGATATTTAAACATGGCACGTTTTCTGTTTGTCCTTTATTACTGCTGTCAGACGGAAAGTGGCGGTTCTTTTAACCAATCAACGGACTGCGATTTGTCTCGCTCCAACCTTTAGGGTTGGATTGGTACACTTGGCTCCTAATGTGGATCTAATGTGTTTGGATTAAATCTTTTATTGGATTTAAACCGTTGGGACTCAGTTTGATGAATTATTATGATCAGGAGAGTTCAGTAAACCTTTAAACGGTTAAAAGACGTTGTTTGTTTGTCGGTGGTCTGACAGGTGGGTAGATTGTGACTGCTGTGGTGGTCTGACCTGCACACACTGGGCCGTCTGAGTAACAGGGTCAAATATGCTGGTGGATGACCGTTTATGTTTTTATAATTACTCAAAAATAACTGGCAATTGTCTGTTTTGTCTTATTTTTTAGTCTGCAGCCCCTTCTTCCTGTGTTTTCTTCTTCTTTGGTTAGTATTATGTATCCGTTTTTCCGCCTCCCCTCTGCCCCTTTGTACGATTCCCTGTGGGAGAGGTGGGTGTCCATTGTTTTGCCTAAGTTAGAGAAACAATTAGATAAATCATCATAGAATAAATTGTTATTCCAACGATCAGAGGGAATTAGAAAAATCTATAGCTAACCTTGATGTTTTACTGTCGACTTCCCAAACACCTGACTTGTACAAAGAAAGGCTAGGACTCCATACAGAGCTTGACCTTCTTCTCTCCTCCGCTCTCGTGGGTCTATGTACGAACATGCTGACAAGGCGGGTCGCCTTCTGGCCCACCAACTAAAGGCCAGATTGGCTTCCAACCAGATCACCCAGACACGAGACGAGTCAGGCTGTCTAACCTCTGACCCAGATAAGATAAACGACTTATTTAGGTCATTTTATTCTAAACTGTATACCTCCAAGTCCCCTAACGATGAAAGTCTATTATGTAATTTCTTTGATAAATTAATGTTACCGAAAGTTTTCCCTAATGACAGTCAGACACACTTCCTGAAATCAAAGAGGCCATTTGCTCAATGCGCATTGGCAATTCAACGGGCCCAGACGGGTATCCTGTAGAGTTTTTCAAACGGTTTTCTGACCTGCTTGCTCCACTCCTACTTGAAATGTTTAACCAATCATGCCACCTTGCCACCCACACTCATGCAAGCTTCTATATCTCTCATTCACAAGAAAGACAAGGACACAGCAAGCTGTGCATCCTATCGCCCAATTTCACTCCTTTCTGTTGACGTTAAAATTCTAGCTAAGGTCCTAGCCCGTCGCCTGGAGTCTATTATGCCCACAGTAATCTCAGAAGATCAGACAGGATTCATAAAGGGGAGGCACTCTTTTTCTAATGTCAGAAGGCTTCTCGGTATCATTCACACCCCGTCCTCTTCTACGGAACCTGAAGCTGTAATATCTCTCGAAGCAGAGAAGGCCTTTAACAGGGTGGAGTGGGCTTATCTCTTTTTCACTTTGCAACAGTTCGGTTTTAGTGCCAGCTTCATCTCCTGGATTAAGCTACTCTGCTCCTCCCCCTATGCATCTGTGTGTACAAACACACAGCGTTCAGAACCATTTCCTCTTTTTCGCAGCACTAGGCAAGGCTGTCCGCTCTCCTCACTGTTGTTCGCATTGAGCCGTTATCAGTTGCTTTAAAGTTGGTCTGAGGGTTCAAAGGGATCAAAAGGGGGGGGGGGGGGATATAATTATAAGGAATATATCCTTTATTAAATCTATAAACAACATTATTTCTTCTTTTATTTGCGAGAACAGGTAAAACTTTACTCCAGAGGAGCAGGTCAGTGGGAGGGCTTGGGCTACCCAATTTTATCAGCTACTATTTGGCAGCCAATGTTCACAAAATTATACTTTGGTTTATCTCACCCCAGTGCAGCTGGTGCTGATTAGAGGCTGACTCCTGCTCTCCTTCCCTCCCTAAAGCAACGCCCATCTGTAATAATCATCTTTTTATACCAGCTAGGATTGGAATGGCCTGCGCTGTCTGGGTGACTTATACGTTAATGATGTTTTTGCCAGTTTCGAACAATTTGCATTCAATTTAAATAGCTCCGACCTTTTTCGGTATTTTCAGCTCCGTAATTTTGCTAGGACCCACTCACCGGCATTCCCTCAAGTCCCAAACCCCAGTGGCATTGATCTGGCACTCAAGGCAAGAGTCTTGCCCAAAAGTCAGGTTTCCTACCTTTATGACCTCCTGTTCACAACTAACGAGTCCGCGGTAAATAAGATCAAGGCTGATTGGGAAAACGAACTACAAATCAACCTTTCTAAGGATTTCTGGAAAAAGGCTCTTAATGTTAATTCATCTTCTAGCTGCGCTAGGCTGTCTCTCATCCAGTTTAAAGTGCTCCACAGACTTCATTACAGCAAATATAAACTCTCCAGAATATTTCCAGATACAATCGATGAAACTTGTGGTAGATGCTCCCAGGCTCCTTGCAACCTGACTCACATGTTTTGGTCCTGTTCTAAATTAGTTAATTATTGGCAATCCTTCCTTAAACCCATCTCCGACATTTTAGGTCTAAACATCAATCCATCCCTGCATATAGCTATTTTCGGGAGGTCTCCTGACGACCTTGTCACCTCGACCACTCAGGACAATGTTATTGCTTTTGCCTCTTTGATTGCCCGCAGGAAGATCCTTCTCTCATGGAAATCTTCACAATCCCCCTCCTTCAAAGCATGGCTGCAGGTTTACGCAGAGGCCTCAGAGGGTAAACAGGATATGGGCATGGTGCAATCTGAGCAGCGATATTTCAGCAACTGTCACAGTTTTATTTTAACACATCAGCAAAATCCATTTTCCATTACACAATCCACCTCTTCACTGCAGCCCCTGACACCATCAGCCACAGTATTCTACAATTCTAAAATTCTACAATTCACTTAACAGACGCTTTTATCCAAAGCGACGTACATCAGAGAGTAAGTACAACATAAGCAAGGATCTAGAAAAAAGGGAACAATGTCAGTAAGAGCAAACGATCAGCTTTGAGTCTGATTGGACACACAGGTGCTGACAGGAAGTGACCAGAGGCAAAGCACAACATTGACGGCAGTTCTTGGGAGCTCTAATCAGTATAGAAACCATCTTATAAGTCATCGTTATCAAACAAAAACAATCGTCACAACCGTCATCATCAATGATATCGAAACCATCATCATTAAGTTAGTAGGTATTCATGAAAGAGCTGGGTCTTTAGCTTTTTCTTAAAGGTGCAGAGGGACTCTGCAGATCAAATGGAGTTTGGAAGTTTATTCCACCACCGGGGGGCGACAGAGGAGAAGAGTCTAGTCAGAGACTTAGGACCCTGTTGTGAAGGTTGGATCAGACGCCTTTTATTGGCAGAGTGTAGTGGGGGGGAGGGAGTGTAGACCTGGATGAGAGAGTTAAAGTAAGGAGGAGCCGTTTTTGTCACTGTTTTGTAAGCGAGCAGCAGAGTTTTAAATTTGATGCGAGCAGTAACTGGGAGCCAGTGTAAGGAGATGAACAGCGGAGTGACATGTGCTCTTTTGGGAAGGTTGAAGACCAGTCGTGCTGCTGCATTTTGTATCATTTGCAGAGGTTTGATAGTGCATGTAGGAAGACCTGCCAGTAGAGAGTTGCAATAATCGATGCGTGATATCACAAGAACCTGTACCAGGAGCTGTGTAGCGTGTTCTGACAGGTAAGGTCTGATCTTCCTGATGTTGTACAGGGCAAATCGACATGACCGGGCAATCGAAGCTACATGAACCTTAAAAGTTAGCTGGTCATCGATCATGAAACCCAGGTTCCGGGCAGACTTTGTTGGCATGAGTTTGGTTGTTCCAAGCTGGATATTGATCTGTGGTTGCATAGAGGGACTGGCTGGGATGATAAGGAGCTCAGTCTCTGAAAGATTGAGTTGAAGGTGCTGTTCATTCATCCATTTAGAGATATCAGCAAGGCATGATGAGATTCTTGCAGAGACTGTAACATCGTCTGGTGGGAATGACAGGAAGAGCTGGGTATCGTCAGCATAGCAGTGGTATGAGAAGCCATGAGAGCGGATTATTGAACCAATTGAGCTTGTGTATATGGAGAAGAGAAGGGGACCAAGCACTGACCCTTGAGGTACCCCTGTGGATAAGCTGTGCGCTTTGGACACTTCTCCCTTCCACGACACTCTATAGCAGGGGTGTCCAAAGTGCGGCCCGAGGGCCATTCGACCCGTGACTTCAAATGAAGAATCAGAAGATTTTATTGATTAAGATTGGCACGTTATCTTATTTTTCATGTTAACAAGCGCTGAACAATATTCCTAAAACAGAAAATGTTCAGTAACATGTATGTTGTTGTTTTAAATCTACAGATTTGACTATTTTCCACATTTTTTTGTAAACTATGAAAAAAAAACATATGCAAAGTTTTTGCAAACAAGCGGACTGTTGTTTAACCATTTAATGACCTGAGCTAAATGAACCATGTTACAGGCTCTGAGAAAAAAATAAATAAAGTAGGAATCAAATATTTGATTCCCTTTTATGAAAGGGTTTCTTTTGATTCTGATCTACAAAGCCTTACTATTTTTTCAACTATATTTAAAAAAATAAACCTGTGGCCCGTGAGCGTTTCTAACACGACAATTTTGGCCTGCAAGAAAAAAAGTTTGGACACCCCTGCTCTATAGGATCGCCCAGAGAGGTAGGACACGAACCAGCAGAGGGCAGATCCTGAGATGCCAAGTTCAGAGAGCGTGGATAGGAGGATTTGATGGTTGACTGTGTCAAAGGCAGCAGACAGGTCTAGCAGTAATAGAACTGAGGACTGACGATTCTGTTACTGACAGTAGTGCAGTTTCAGTAGAGTGGCCCCGCTTAAAGCGTGACTGATTTGGGTCAAAAAGATCGTTTCTGGACAGGAACTCAGAGACTTGCTTAAAGACTGTGCGCTCAAGTATTTTTGACAGAAAGGGCAGAAGAGAAACCGGTCTGTAGTTTTCAACCTGGGCTGGGTTTAGTGTGGGTTTTTGAGCAGAGGGGTGAACTGAGCTTGCTTGAATGTGATGCTTCTATCCAGCATAGAACACTCACTCAACTTCACTGGCACTGCTCTTTCCTGTTTAAAATCCTACCTCACCGACAGACAACAGTTTATCAAAATCCATCTTTAACTTGTTTTTATTAATATTAGCTTAATGTGATACACTTGATACCCTTCTGTTTCTAAAAATGATCATCCAAAGTCCTTAATAAACTCCAATACATCCAGAACTGTGCTGCACCCCGTCTCACCCACACCCGATCCAGTGAACCCCTCACCCCTGTCAAATCACTAATCAAAACTCACCTCTCCAAATAAGCTTTTAATCTATGATTGTGATGTGTGATCTGTTAATCTGTCGCTGCACCTTCATGTTGTTTTATTTATGATTTGTGTGTAATGTTGCAGTGTCTGTTAGTCTGTCCTTACTGTTCTGATCCTTCTGTCTTTTTAACAAATGTACAGTGTCTTGAAATTGAAACTTATAAATAAAATGTATTATTATTATTTTACCCCAGACAAACAAAAAGTCACAAAAGCAACAAAGTGAGAAAAGTAAATTTATGAAACACTAAAATAATGAAGCTAAAGGGGAAGAAAAAGACTAAAAGGAAAGGGTTTGGAATTAATAAATTAAAAACATGTAAACATTCGTATGCAAGTCAGATACTCACCTCATCTTTCTACTGTTTCTTCCTCTGAGTCGTTTTCTGAAGATGACTTAGTCGAGCAGATGTTTCCTCTTGATGGTGCTCTCTGGTTACAGTCGCTCCAGGTTCAGCTCTCTAGTCTGGATGACGTGACGATGCAGTAGCAGCAGCTTTAAATGTCCGTGATAGAGGCGTGGCACTTTCCTTATCAGCAGGATGTTATGTGACTTTCCTTTCCTTTCTTAAAAATTAAAACTCAAAGCCTCAATATGTTGTCAGTTTTGGTGCGCTTTGGCGCCATCAGGAGGTCACTGAGTGCAACTGCAGTGTCATAAAAACGGTCACGCCTCCCCCTCTGACACCATGTGCATTTGTTGACAAACAAAGGGTGAGGAAGCCGGCAGAGACACTGTGAGAAGATGAGGAACCACGCAGACTCAAAAGGTACAGTAATATTACCAGATTTTGATGGAGCCTGAGTGTCTGCAGCCCGTTGTCTAGTTTGTTTATTCAACTGTTACCATGACAACTATAGGTCGTGGATAAATGGCTACATAGATCGGTTTGTAAGGTTACAAACTTTTTGGAGACAAAAGTAAAGCTGCTAAACGTGAGACAATGATGACATCACTGGAAATGACACAGCTCAATCTGTAATAAATGATGTCTGCAGGGATGTTCATTCTGCCGTATTACAGACTTGTTAGACAGTAGTATAACCAGTTTGCAACCCTATGTAGAAAGTTACGTTATATAACGGTCTGTTTGTGCATTGCTGATGTAACCCCGTGTGTTCTGGGTTGTGGAAAGGACTCAGGAGACAGCTAGTGTGTTCTGGCTCTGTATTTACAGACAAATTAACAGAAACCGATGAATTGTGTTGAGATCAAACATCTCCCCTGATAAATAAAAAAAACGTGTTATTTAGGAGAGCCAGAGTCAGAACATTAGCCGTTAACTTTCATGACTAATGAATAACTTTATGAATATTATTCAAAACTCCTCAGAACTGATACGGGATGAATCGAATATGATCAGTAAATGAAAACCACAGTTTGATTTCATCTAAACAACTAAAAAAATACTTTAAAATGTGTTTATCGACGGAGCATGAATCATCATTAACCTACCTCCGACCAAGCTGTCAACAGCTCTGACCACATTCCTGACGTCATCACACACAGTGGTAATTCTAGAGTCTGTTGACTCTGTTTGAACTGTCTGTATTGTTTAAAAATGATTGTAGATGTATAATGGCTGAATAAAATACTCATACATACATGATCAGTTTGCCAGCGTGCGTGTGTTCGGAGAGGAGAGCGGCAGATTATAAATTCATCGTACTCTGCAACATGATGAATCAGTTTATGGACGCCATCTTGTAATACTCTTAGTTCACCAGCAGATGGCGCATGTGCTAGTTGTAAACCCAGACAGTAAAGCGTATGTGAAGTTGTTAATCTGTCTAAAGAGCTCATTTCTTCCATTTATGTTCGTTGAACTCGAATATTTCTGCCAAATTACTTACTCTAATAATTAAAAGGAATATATTATGTTAGAAATGAGTGTTTGTTTTCTATTTAATCTTTGTGCTGGATGTGAACATTGTTATTCATGTCATGTTTGTGACCCTGTATGAACCAGCTCTCTCAGAACACTCCGTTTTAGTGTGTGTTTCTCTTTAAATGTAATGATGAAGTCGTTTAGTGTGATAGCACTAAACGATAGCAGCTTTAGCAGAATTAGGACGCTTATGATCCGACGAGGCTTAAATTTCTAGCGCCATCCTTCTTCAGTTTAGAACTGAAGTTAGTTAGTTTTTATCCTTATTTTTTGGACGCCCTGGCAGAATTGGCCACCTCCTGTTTTTCATTCTTCTCCAGGATTCTGTTGCTCTTTATTACCACGTGTGAAAGCAAAACGCCTTTGTAGAATTTTTTTTTTTTTTTTTTGCTTGGACAAAATTATACCCCCCAAATTTGCCTCCCTATCTTTACTGCCTTGGCTCCTCTATTTCTCTGCACATTATGCTTCGGTATTTATTCTCCTCTAGGATTCTGATGCTGTTCTCACGGTTGAAGGATTTTTCTGGTATTGCTGCTGCCTTCATGTGATACTGTATCGACCTGTGGGAGTCATTTAGATTAAAGTATAAATGATTTGCATATTTGTTGTAAAGCATCTGTTTGTCTGAAGGTTCTGCAGGTTCATTTTTGAGCAGTTTCTGAAATATCTGCTCAGCTTTGGCCTTGCTGTGATGTGACTTTGCATAGATAGTTGCAAGGTCTGTTTCCTTTTTGAGTGAAGAGTGAGGGTAAAGAGAGAGCAGCTCCTCGTGGAGAGCGATTGCTCTGTCCACCATGCTTTGTTCTGGGGAACTACAGCTTTTATAAACGATCCTCCATCTGTAGCAGAACGCAACTAATTTCTTCAGATAACGCACATCTGGATGTTCTTTCAGAACTTTCTCTGCCAAATCAACGGCCTCATCAACTGATATGTATTTTATGTAAAGGTTTAGTAAGGCCCACATGCCACTGCCACTGCAGCACAGAGTGCTCACATTTCCAGCCAACTCACGGACTTCATCTTGAATGTTTTCTCCTTCATCAGCACGTTGGTCAAGGTAGAGCGCAGCGAGGTACAAGTTCTCTGGATCCCGTTCCTTGGCTTGTCTCATTTTCTCCAAGAGGTCAGGGTCCAGCATTGGGTCACTGAAGTTTTGGGCGTTCTTTAACCATATGACATAGCTGGTGTTCCAGTCCACCATGTCCGGCTGCATCCTGGCAGCTTTCTCGTAGTAATCAACAACCAGCTTCTTATCCTCTCCGAAGAACATCAGGGTCCAGGCCTTTTCAGCGCAGATCTCTGGATGGAGGTCGTCCTGGGATGGAGATGGGTATTTTTCCATCAGGGCATCAACCTTTGACAGGTAAGCCTGACTCTCTGCTTGATCTCCCAGGTGGTGGTGCAGCCAGGCCAGGTTCCCGTAGTTCACCACTAACCAAGCACCCTCATTTGCCTTTCTCAGCTTGTTGAGTGCCTCCGTAGCCTTCTGAAACAAACTGTTAGCCTCTTCATTTAACCCCAGTTTATACTGAATGAACCCCCACAGGTTGTAATTGTGGCCCAGCTTTCTATTTCCCTTCTCTTCGCTGAAGCCCTCCATCTTGTGCGTGAGGCGTAACAGTTTCGGCCTGCTGTGGACCAGGTCCCAGGTGAAGTGGCACTGCAGGGACTCCAGTGTGGTTTGACTCTGAGCAGCACTGATGGAGAATAAAAAAACAAACATTTAAACACATCAGCAGCTAGTTTTTTTTGCAGTGTGCTATGTTTGGATGTTTACTGTTCATCTCCCATGAAGAAAATAAGATGTTTTAAAGAAGCAATATGTAACTCAGACACCTAGTGTTTAAAATGAGTACTGCAGTTAAAATTCTAAACATTGTATGGTCACAAATTAGACGACACTTTGGGTGGCTTTCCCTCCCTAAAGCAACGCCCATACGTAATAATCACCTTTTTATACCAGCTAGGATTGACCCACGATTTACATCTTTGGAGAGGAATGGCCTGCGCTGTCTGGGTGACTTATACATTAATGATGTTTTGCCAGTTTCGAACAATTACGTTCTGCATTCAATTTAAATAGCTCCGACCTTTTTCGATACTTTCAGCTTCGTGATTTTGCTAGGACCCACTCACCGGCATTCCCTCAAGTTCCAAACCCTAGTGGCATTGATCTGGCACTCAAGGCAAGAGTCTTGCCCAAAGGTCAGGTTTCCAACCTTATGACCTCCTGTTCACAACTAACGAGTCTGCGGTAAATAAGATCAAGGCTGATTGGGAAATCGAATTACAAACCAACCTTTCTGAGGATTTCTGGAAAAAGGCTCTTGGGGCTGTTAATTCATCTAACACTAACACCTCCAGTCTGGTTAAGAAGGCTCATCAATGCCTCTTTTTCCTGAGGACACTGAAGAGACACCACCTGTCTTCAGCTGTGCTGGTGAACTTCTACCGCTGTGTGATCGAGAGCATCCTGACCAGCAGTGTCTCAGTCTGGTACGGAAACTGCTCTGTCACAGACCGTAAGGCGCCACAGCGGGTGGTAAAAACCGCCCAGCGTATCACAAGGTGTCCACTTCCTGCCATTGAGGACATCCAAAGAAAACGCTGTCTGCGGCGAGCTCACAGCATCCTTAAAGACTCCTCCCACCCTGCCCACAGACTGTTTACCCTCCTGCCCTCCGGTAGGCGCTTCAAAAGCCTCCGGACCAGAACCAGCAGACTGATCATTTAGTCTATGGCGAGTTGCGACTAGCAGTAGTGGTCTGTCTTTATTCGTCTGTTTTCTAATGTCGTCAGTGTATAATCGACCAGAAACAACCTGATTTATAGCTCACTGCTCTTCGGCTCAGTGTTTGTTTGATCCCTGCCACTCGCATACGGGCCGGATTCAGTATTCTCGGGGATTTTTACTGGATCTAAAGTATCGACAGCAGCCACTGTTGCACCTAATTACCGAAGACTGTTTAACAGTGGATATCTCCGGTCATCGTGATGATTTTAACAAAAAGAACAACAAAGGGAAAGTACGGAAACGAGGGAGATGGGGTGGTGTCCGAGAGAGGCTCAAGCGTCTGAATCTCCACCGTATACCCCTCTCCTCGATGCTGCTCTGTAATGCCCAATCCATCAGAAACAAGATCGACGAGATCCAGGCCAACGTCATTCATCTGGAGAAATTCAGAGACTCGTGCATCATGGCTTTCACCGAGACCTGGCTTACTTCTTCGGACTTGGACACGGATCTAACGCTCTGCGGTTTTGGGACATCGGTGAGGCTTGACAGAAACGTTAACGTCACAGGTTATTTCAATCACTGTAACTTGAAATCATTGAGCAACTTTCACCAGTATATTTCTTGCCCCACTAGACTGAACAAAACTATTGACCTGTGTTATGGTTTAGTCAAAGGTGCATATAAGTCGGTTTCCCTGCCCTCTCTTGGCTCTTCTGATCACAACACCATCCTTCTTACCCCCATCTACAAACCTCTCCTTAAAAGAGTAAAGTAGTCACAAGGACAGTGGAGCTGTGGACTGAAAGTGCTATTCATCATTAAAACGTAGATAAAAATCATTCAGTGCATATGCAAGCTCTGTCTGTGATTTAAAACCGTCCATGTTAATCCACCCATTTTTCTTGTTGTCCTGGCCAGTCATGGTTTTCATGCCATCCCACACTGCCTTTAGGTCATTACTATAAAATCTATCCTCCACCCTATTCTTATATTGGAGCTTAGCCCTCTTGATTTCATGTCTGGCCTCTTTCTTCGCTTCTGCTATCTCAACAACCCCACCATGCAGAAACGTGTCATGTTTCCTGTGCAGTGCATCCTTCACTGCCCCTTCTAACGCTAGTATAAGTGTTCATTCTGTCAGATCCATGTTTAAAAAATGTAACATTAGGAAAAGCCCTGCAATCTGCAAAAAGGGCCTCCAGAGACTCTACTTTCTGCGCAGAATGAACACTTTTAATGTGGACAAGACACTGATGCTTTTATTCTACCGATCTTTTATAGAGTCAATTTTAACCTTTTGTTTTATCTCATGGTATGGTAACCTTTCTGTTCAGAACAAAAATCGTCTTTCCAGTATTGTCAATACAGCCAGTAAAATAATCGGCGCTCAGCAGCTTTCATTGTCAGAAATCTGGAATAGACAAGTTGTTAGAAAAGCAAAGTCTAAACATTCGTATGCAAGTCAGATACTCACCTCATCTTTCTGCTGTTTCTTCCTCTCAGTCGTTTTCTGAAGATGACTTAGTCGAGCAGATGTCTTGATGTTGCTCTGTGGTTACAGTCGCTCCAGCTTCAGCTCTCTAGTGTGGATGGCGTGATGATGTGCAGCAGCAGCTTTAAATGTCTGTGATAGAGGCGTGGCACTTTCCTTACCAGCATGATGTTATGTGAGTTTAATTTCTTAAGAATTGAAACTGAAAGCCTCAAGTTGCAGGGCTCTCAAGTGTGTGTGTGTGTGTGTGTGTGTGTGTGTGTGTGTGTGTGTGTGTGTGGTGTGGGCATGAGTTTAGACATTATGTGGGACTGTCTGCCTTTACAATTGTGACTGATCATCGCCCATTGCTGGGGCTCAGGCACATGGCCATTGATAATAACCCCACAGGACGGAGGGGTCGCTGGGTGCTGGAGTTGGACCCTTTCAACTGGACCATTATGCACAAGGACGGCCCTAGCCATAAAAATGCGGACGCTCTTTCCCGCAGGCCCGTTTCCCCTGGCTCTGTTGGGGCGACAACAGACCACGTTGTGGGCTCAGTGGACTGCTCTCCGGTCTCACCAGGAACATGATCTGACCTACAGACTGCTTATTCTCTCTGCTGCACTAACTCCGAACTGCAGGTTCATGTCAAGACATCCCATGGGGGGGATCTCTGGTTGGCCGCCCTCTGCAACGGGTGGCAGCAGATATTCTGGAACTGTCTGTGACATCTCGGGGGAATAGGTACGTGCTGGTTGTGGAGGATTATTTTACTAAGTTTGTTAATGTGTACGCCCTTCCAAACCAGACTGCTCACACGGTTGCTCACTGTCTTTTTGAGGATTATGTTTTGGTGCATGGAGTCCCTGAGGTCCTGCACACCAACCACGGCCGCCAGTTTGAGGCGGACGTGATTCAGGGTCTCTGTCAGATGTTGGGGATCAAGAAAACATGCACCATGGCATACAATCCGAAGTCGGACGGAATGGTGGAACGCCATAATCGTACTCTGATTGACCAGCTTGCTAAGATGTTGCTCTCTCGTGGGGGCAAATGGGACAGTTATGTAAAACAGGTCGCTTTTGCATACGTGGTATGCATGGTTGGGAGGCGCGTGTCCCTGCTGATGTGCCTGTGCCTGGTGTTGTTTCAGACTCTCGGGGGGGTGGATCTCTGCCATGGTATGTGTCATCCATGGTGGATGGACTGAAGGCTGCTTTCTCAGTCGCCAGGCTCAATGCTGCAGAGGCTCATGAGAGAAAAAAACTGTATTATGACGCTGATGTTTGCCACCGTGCCTATGAGGCGGGAGAGATGGTGTGGTTGAATAATCCCACTGAGAGCTTCACGAAGCTGGCACCACATTGGAAGGGCCCATACCGGGTCATGGAGGCGTTGATGTCTGGAGGTGAGGCTGCACTGACTTACCGCATCAGCAACCCTCTGGACTCTCTGGAGAGGACTCAGGTGGTTCACCATGACAGGCTGAAACGTTATACTTTACCAGTGCCTACAGGGACTGTTCCCCTTCTACCCTTAAAGTATCTCCTCTTTTGGGGGTTTCGCCACTCCCGTTGTCGCCACAAATGGTTGAGCAACAATTGGCTGGGGGTGTGGACATCAGTCTGTATGGGGAGTTTTCAGGGCCTGAACGCAGGGGGCGTGTCCTGCGACCACCTTCACGTCTTCAGGATTTTGTGAGGTTCCGAGTTTGATGCTTGGTGTTTGTTTCCCTCTTTCTGGGATCTTTTTTTTTTTTTATGTATTTTTGCTGTTCAAGTTCATTTGGGTGACAACTGTGATACAGAGGTTTTTTTTTCATGCTCAGGTTAAATTCTGCTAGGGGACTATTTTGAGAGGTTTCCTGTTGTCTCATGGGTGCCTGTGCCAATGTTTTATGTGAAACGGGGACATTTCAAGTTTAGGGGGGGACGTATGTCACAGATTGTGACAGATTGTTATGTTTGTTATATGTACTGTATATGAGGTGAGGTGTCCCGAGAGAGTTACCGTAGCTGCCATAAAGCAGTTGTTATTGTTGTTATCCTGTTACACTGGTACACAGGTGTGTGTGTGTAATAAAGTGGAAGCCGTGGATAAAGAAGCTCCCCGCCTATGTGCCGTTTATTGTTTTCTTATTAAGTGTATCCGGTCCAACGAACCCAGAAAGCTCGGTTACAGAGGTAAGAGAAAAGCTTTGTGAATACGGGTCCTGATCTAGGACTAAAAAACAGGTGTCAGAATAGCTGCTGAAATTAGCAAGAATTCAACTGGCTGTCTAGTTCACACACTCTGGTCAAACTGTTAGCTAATATTACTGATTACCAGCTGACTGGACACAATATTCCCCAACATACAGAAATCAAATGATGAGATGACTTACTGTATTAATACCATATGGTCCTCTTCTCCATAGACTGTAAATATAACGGTCCTCTCCCACGTCGATCAGTCTGTACTTCAGCGAGCGTCTGAATCAAAGTGCGAGCGTCTTCTTTGTAACCAGAATGTAGCGTTGTTGTAGCGGGAATATCTAAATCTTACCCGGATACAGCAATGCTATTTATTGATTGGTTGTTGGGGTAGCTATATATATATTCTTTTTTTTATTAACTGGTGCGTGGCAAGCTCCTTCTGATCTCTATGGGAAACCCACTTGATTCATATCTGTTCCACTATTAAAAAAAATGGGTTAGGGTTAGGCGTTAAGGCGTATCCTGGTAGTTTATGCGTGAGAAATACAAGGTGTGGCGTGTGAGCGTGTGAACAGGTTGAAATGTGTGTCTCTCACTCCCAATGCGTGAGATTCAGAGCATTGAAGGTTGTCAGTTTTGATGCGCTTTGGCGCCATCAGGAGGTCTCTGAGTGCAACTGCAGTGTCATAAAAACGGTCACGCCTCCCCCTCTGACACCACGTGCATTTGTTGAAAAACAAAGGGTGAGGAAGCCGGCAGAGACGCTGTGAGAAAATGAGGAACCGCGCAGACTCAAAAGGTACAGTAATATTACCAGATTTTGATGGAGCCTGAGTGTCTGCAGCCCGTTGTCTAGTTTGTTTATTCAACTGTTACCATGACAACTATAGGTCGTGGATAAATGGCTACATATATCGGTTTGTAAGGTTACAAACAATTTGGAGACAAAAGTAAAGCTGCTAAACGTGAGACAATGATGACGTCACTGGTAATGATGCAGCTCGGAGTGACTATGGGGTTTCCTATTGCGCGAGACGCTAGCTTAACATTCAGTACATTAGCCGTTAACATTCACGACTAATGAATGACTTTATGAATATTATTCAAAACTCCACAGAACTGATACGGGATGAATCGAATATGATCAGTAACTGAAAACCACAGTTTGATTACATCTAAACAACTAAAAAAATACTTTAAAATGTGTTTATCGACGGAGTGTGAATCATCATTAACCTTCCTCCGACCAAGCTGTCAACGGCTCTGACCACATTCCTGACGTCATCACTCACACTGTGGTAATTCTAGAGTCTCTTGGGGATTATTCCTCTTCATTTTACTTTGTTGACTTTCAGAAACAAATTTTGGTTTTCAAAGCAATAATGTATGTGACACTTAGCAGGGCAACAACAGTGAGTGCTGTCAGATGGGGGCCCCTTAGGGAGGTTTCCTACTGTCATTTTGGGGCACTGCTTTGGTTTACATTTGTGAGCCCTGAGGGGCCCCTACTGGTCTGGGGCCCCAAGCAGTTGGGGCACACACACACAGACTCCAAAATAAACAGGCAGGAGAATAATGTAAAACTCAAAAGAAGATATAAAATTAAAAAAAAAGTGTTTTGGGGAAAGTCTTATGCTGTCAATATCAACCTGTTGCACTGACAGAGTATGAGGTTTTTGTTTTTCAACATCGGTTTTCCTTTTATTCCAGGATTCAGCCCAAAACTTCAATTCACCATCAATGATGAGCCGGAGCCCGGAGTGGGATGGAGTCAGTACAGGAATGCAGCATATAGACAATGTGTGTTATGGAAAATCAACAGGAGAGATACAACAAGTCACAATATACATGGGTAACACTTTACAATAAGGTACACACATTTTGCATACTTACTGGGAGACGAATGGGAAACTAACCACTAGATATAATCCAGAGTGCATATGTGAAAAGGGCTCTAGGTAACCATTAGTTAACAGGTAGATTTGTGTGGTTTATCCAGCTTTCATTATCCGTTAAATAATAATTCACTACTCTACAACATGTGATGAAGAAGTACTCAATATCTACCCAGTACTGAGTGGTTTTCTAATGGTTACTTGAAACTTTAATCACGTTATTTTTGCATTCCAGCATGAGCATACAAAAAAAAGTTTGGGTTTGGTGCTACATTACACAAATTTTCTACCAACATAACTTGAACTGCTCTTCTGCTGTTGCTCGTTTAGAGCGACAAGTGGTTCATCCATGCCATGATTGATGGTTAGTCTTTCACTGTGCCAAGACACACATGATCAGAACATGTGCTGCTGTGAAATGTTCTTATTCTTCCTGACACAATAAGTGTATAAAAGGCTCAGACAGTAGGTGGCCTTCCTGTTAATTGCTCACGCTCCTCCTGCGTGTTGATGACGTAAGCATCTCAAGCTTTTTGCTTCTGCCTTTTCCTTTTCAGTCGCTACATAACACATGACTGTTGACTCTGTTTGAACTGTCTGTATTGTTTCAAAATGATTGTATGTGTATAATGGCTGAATAAAATACTCATACATACATGATCAGTTTGCCAGCGTGCGTGTTTTCAGAGAGGAGAGCGGCAGATTATAAATTCACCGTACTCTGCAACATGATGATGAATCAGTTTATGGACGCCATCTTGTAATACTCTTAGTTCACCAGCAGATGCCGCCTGTGCTAGTTGTAAACCCAGGCAGTAAAGTGTATGTGAAGTTGTTAATCTGTCTAAAGAGCTAATTTCTTTCATTTATGTTCATTGAACTCGAATATTTCTGCCAAATAACTTACTCTAATAATTGTCAGACGCTTATGATCTGACGAGGCTTAAATTTCTAGCTCCGTCCTCCCGATAGTTTAGAACTGAAGAAGGTGAAACCACTGAAACAAAAAACTTCAAGACGATTTCTTGGTGTGCACACTGTTCATTTATTGGTATAAAGCTTAAACACAGCTTGAGCAAACAGGAGCATCTTAATATATAATTTCCAGGTAACAGAAAATACATTTTCACATGAACAATGAGGACTTTAAATTTCTGAAGCGAAGCACATTCTTATAAAATCCATTAATTCTAAAATCTGAAAATACAGCATTGAAAAAACACAACAGAAGCAAAATACATGATAATCACAATTCACACATTTCTTCATTAAGTATTCACCATGACGACCGTGTTTTACAGAGGACGTCCCACCTACCAGGAGCTAGGGTGTAAGATTTAAAGGTCACATATCCTCTTCAACCAGTTAAAAAAATTCTCAGAACTTCCAAAAACATGTGTGAAGTTTCTTGTTCTAAATCCACTCTGATCCTGTATTTGATCATGCCTATAAACCCCTCTATTTCAGCCCTGCTCAGAACAGACTGTTTCTGTGTCTGTACCTTTAAATATGTAAATGAGCTGTGTCTGACCACGCCCTGTCTCTGGAAGGGCTTGGGTGTACTTGGTCTTTCTCGCTCCATGTCCTATTGTTTACGGTGAGAAGGCAGACTCAGAGGGCAGAACAAACACCTAGCTGTGGGAGTGTCACCCACCTGGGGGAGGGGCTACTGCCCTTTGTGATGTCATGAAGGGAACGCCATCCTGAATTAGTAAGACATTCCCAACTCTCTCGCTTTCTCTCTCTCCCCTGTTTCTAACTCTATTTACTGTCCTATCTCTAAATAAACGCATAAAAGCCCAAAAATAAAAATAATTAAGAAAATATATATATATATTTTTTTTAACCAGGAAAAAGTCTCATTGAGATTAAAAATCTCTTTTACAAGAGCATCCTGGCCAAGACAGGCAGCAGCACAATTACAGGGTTTCAGACATAAAACACTTAACAACAATGGACATAAATACAGGAATCACAAAAAGAACCAGTTCACCAGAGTCTGTCATAAGTCATGAGCAACAAAGCGATCAAAAAGGACAATACGAGTTAGCTAAAAAATCTACAGTCAGATATTTCTGCCTCCAGATCATTAAGACCACCTTTAAAAACATTCAAGGAAACCAGCTCCCGAAGACTTAGAGTATCTTGCAACCGATTCCAAGAAGAGGGAGCAGCATGGTCAGTGCCCCATGGTAGACAGTATCCAACGCATTTAGGCTTTGCCAGGATGCGTGCATGTAAAGAGCATCGCCATAGTCTAGCACTGACATAAAAGTGGCAGCAACAAGTGTTTTTTTGGCCTTAAATGAAAAGCAAGACTTAATTCTAAAATAAAATCCTAATTTTAACTTGAGTTTTTTTTAACCTGTTGTTGAATGTGAGGCTTAAAAGAGAAAATAATAAAAGTAAACCTTCCTTTAATTTATTTCAAATAGTTTTGTATGGCAAGAAATTCGTTTTTAGTTAGTTTTTATCCTTATTTTTTGGACGCCCTGGCAGAATTGGCCCCCTCCTGTTTTTCATTCTTCTTCAGGATTCTGTTGCTCTTTATTACCACGTGTGAAAGCAAAACGCCTTTGTAGAAATGTTTATTTATTTTTTTTGCTTGGAAAAAATTGTCCCCCCTAAATTTGCCTCCCTATCTGTACTGCCTTGGCTCTTGCAGATTTCTGAGAAACTCCTCTATTTCTCTGCACATTATGCCTCTGTCTTTAGTCTTCTCCAGGATTCTGATGCTGTTGTCACGGTTGAAGGATATTTCTGGTATTGCTGCTGCCTTCATGTGATACTGTGTCGACCTGTGGGAGTCATATAGATTAAAGTATAAATGATTTGCATATTTGTTGTAAAGCATCTGTTTGTCTGAAGGTTCTGCAGGTTCATTTTTGAGCAGTTTCTGAAATATCTGCTCAGCTTTGGCCTTGCGATTGCTCTGTCCACCATGCTTTGTTCTGGATCAGGGTAATCTCTCATTTTATAAACGATCCTCCATCTGTAGCAGAACGCAACACATCTCTTCAGATAACACACATCTGGATGTTCTTTCAGAACTTCCTCTGCCAAATCAACGGCCTCATCAACTGATATGTATTTTATGTAAAGGTTTAGTAAGGCCCACATGCCACTGCTACTGCAGCACAGAGTGCTCACATTTCCAGCCAACTCACGGACTTCATCTTGAATGTTTTCTCCTTCATCAGCACGTTGTTCAAGGTAGAGTGCAGCGAGGTACAAGTTCTCTGGATCCCGTTCCTTGGCTTGTCTCATTTTCTCCAAGAGGTCAGGGTCCAGCCTTGTGTCACTGAAGTTTTGGGCCTTCTTTAACCATATGACATAGCTGGTGTTCCAATCCACCATGTCCGGCTGCATCCTGGCAGCTTTCTCGTAGTAATCAACAACCAGCTTCTTATCCTCTCTCAAAAACATCAGGGTCCAGGCCTTTTCAGCGTAGATCTCTGGATGGAGGTCGTCCTGGGTTGGAGATGGGTCTTTTTCCATCAGGGCATCAACCTTTGACAGGTAAGCCTGACTCTCTGCTTGATCTCCCAGGTGGTGGTGCAGCCAGGCCAGGTTCCCGTAGTTCACCACTAACCAAGGACCCTCATCTGCATCTCTCAGCTTGTTGAGGGTCTCTGCAGCCTTCTGGAACAAACTGTTAGCCTCTTCATTTAACCCCAGCTTATACTGAATGAACCCCCACAGGTTGTAATTGTGGCCCAGTTTTCTATTTCCCTTCTCTGTGCTGAAGTCCTCCATCTTGTGCGTGAGGCGTAACAGTTTTTGCTTGCTGTGGTCCAGGTTCCAGGTGAAGTGGCACTGCAGGGACTCCAGTGTGGTTTGACTCTGAGCAGCACTGATGGAGAATAAAAAAACAAACATTTTAACACATCAGCAGCTAATTTGGATATGCTTTGAAGTGGGCTATGTAAGCAGGTCTATATCTTACAACTTATCAATAATGACACACACCATCCCAGCCACTGCCTGTTCATCCTGCTGACATCTAGCAGCACACATGTATGTTCTGCTACTTTATGACTGTATTTATGTTTGTAGTTTCTCCTCTACTCTTCAAATCCGATGTACACAGCAACGGAGGAGCCTCGTTTGTCAACCTGAGCTGTCAATCATGCCTTTATTCCCCTTTTTGTATCGTCAGCTAACTAAGTAAACTTCTCAGATTAATGAAAAACACACTAAATTATTTGACATCACTGCATGGGCTCAGGAACAGTTTCCAGGAGACATCACATCTCTGGATTCACAAAAGTTAGATTAAACTTTTGTTTTTGTCTTTTATTACCGCTGTCGCACGGGAAGTGATGGTTCTTTTAACCAATCAGTGGACGGCGGTGTGTCTAGATCCTACCTTATCGGTACGTATGGTACCCCAACAGAAGGGTACCAAAAAAGTAGGATGTTACAGATCTGTTATTTGGTACCGTTCCCAACTTCTGACAGTGGAAAAGACAACAAATGATGATGGTGGAAATAGAGCAATAAACTGCCCTACCTGTAATCGTGACTCGTCACCTTGCAGTGAAAATATTTGGAGCGTAAAATAAGACCAAGGAGAGCCTGGCTAAATCCTTTGGGGGGACAGGCCTACTGCAGAGTGGTATTAATGACCCTGTCCCAACTTTTTTTTATGTGTTACTAGCATAAAATATTAAATGGTCATAGTTTTCCAAAAAACATTAAATGTCTCAGCTTTAACAGTTGGCATGTTGTCTTTGTGCTATTTTTAATTAATTAGTCTTTATCTTTACATTTTACACAACGTCCCAACTTCTATTGAACGTGTGGGGTTCTTTGTTGTTAACATGTACTTCTTCTTAAAATGTATTCTTCCTTTATAAAGTAATTTACGTATATATACTTGATGTTTTTATTGCCTGAAGGACCAGCAATTGATAAGTTAATGTGCAACCTGATTGTGTGCAATTAAATTTATGAACCTTGAACCTTCCTACTGCTGCAGCTGATACCTTACTTCCTTGTACCTTTAGTATGTTTTTATTAAACAGCAGAGTATTTAATTTCCATGGTAATCCTTATTTTACTGAAGGTAAATATATAATTATAATTCCACCTCTTAAAAAATAAACAAAAAAACAATTAGTCATAATATTGATTCCTTAAAAGGAAACACAAATTAAAATCAAATTTTTTTTTTTAAGTTTATTTTTGGGCTTTTTGTGCCTTTAATGGAGAGATAGGACAGTGGATAGAATTAGAAATCAGAGATAAAGAGAGTGGGGAACGACATGCGAGAAAGGGTCCACAATGCGGGATTGAACCTGGGCCGCCCGCTTGGAGGACTATAGCCTCCATACATGGGGGGCGCGCACTAACCACTGCGCCACCAGCGCCCCTAAAATCTAAATTTTGACCCCAGACAAACAAAATGTCACAAAAGCCTCAAAGTGAGAAAAGTAAACATATGAAACACTAAAATAATGAAGCTAAAGGGGAAGAAAAAGACTAATAGGAAAGGGTTTGGAATTAATAAATTAGAAACATGTAAACATTTGTATGCAAGTCAGATACTCACCTCATCTTTCTGCTGTTTCTTCCTCTCAGTCGTTTTCTGAAGATGACTTAGTCGAGCAGATGTTTCCTCTTGATGTTGCTCCAGCTTCAGCTCTCTAGTGTGGATGACGTGATGTGCAGTAGCAGCTTTAAATGTCCATGATAGAGGCGTGACACTTTGGAAGTCATAAATCCACCTTTCTTTATCAGCAGGATGTTATCTGACTGTCCTTTCTTGAGAATAGAAACTTAAGTCCTCAGTTTCCCTGCAATTTATTCAAGGAGGAAAAAGTTCCTCCTCAAAGAATTGATGTATTGCTGTAATCACTTTTTTGCTAGATTCCCTAGTAGTGCTGTAGTCAAGACCACACAAACCGAGACCAGAGTGCTCCAAGTTCAAGACAAGACTAAGACATTTAGGGGTCTAGACCAATGAAGACCAAGACCAAGGCAGGGCGAGACTGAGCCAAGACCAAGACCAAGGTGGGGCTAGACCGAGACAAGACCAAGACCATAAACATCACTACGAAATCATCATCTTATGTTGAGGGGGCGTGTGACTCACTTAGACCGTAACACCGGGAAAGTTGTGGACGTAACCGAGGGATAAAAATCAACCTTCAAATGAATTGAAGTTATTTAATCTTTTAGAAAGAGGCACTTTCCTTCTAATCACAGTAATGATGTGGAAAAACTCAGTGGTAGTCTTGACAGGTCTTGATTGAAAATCTGGAGTCCACCCAGTGTCATGATTTGGTCTTGTTTGGTTTTGTGTTTTGGCGTTTGGGTTTCCATGTTTTGATTTCTCCTGTTCTTCCCTAGTGTTGCTGGTTTTTCCCCTTGTGTGTTTCCTAGTTTGGTCTTCAGTGTTTCCTGTGTTATTTTGTCATTTCAAATCCTTGTGTCCCTCTCTGTTCTGGTGTGTCTTGATGTTTAACAGTGTCTTCAGTGTTTCATGTATTTGTCATAGTTGTCCTCAGTGTTTCTTGTCCTGCCTCTGTGTGTTTCCCTCCAGTGTTGATTGCCCTCATTGTCTTTTCCTGTGTCGTTAGTCTCACCTTTGTCTGATTACCCTTTGTCTATTTAGTCTCTGTGTTTCTTGCCCTCTGTGTCAGGTTGTTGTTGTATGTCGTTTGTCAGTGGTGTTTGTAGTTATGTCAGATGTTACTTTTCCTTGTGCTCCCAGTGATTCCTCGTGGCTACCTTTATTACGTTTCGACTTTTCAAGAAAGTAAGTTTTTGTTTAAATAAATATTTTTCATTTTTCATTCTCCACTTGGGTCCAGTTCCTGATTTTCCACACCCGTTCATGACACCCAGTCTGATACCTGAGACAAGACCAAGTAGAAATGCTTTAAATACTCTTAGTTTACCAGCAGATAGCGCCTGTGCTGCTTGTAAACCCAGGCAGTAAAGTGTATGTGAAGTTGTTAATCTGTCTAAAGAGCTAATTTCTTCCAGTTATGTTTGTTGAACTCGAACATTTCTGCCAAATTACTTGCTCTAATTAAAAGGAATACATTATGTTAGAAAAGAGTGTTAGTTTTCTATGTAATCTTTGTGCTGGATGTGAACATTGTTATTCATGTCATGTTTGTGACCCTGTACAAGCCAGCTCTCTCAGAACGCTCCGTTTTGGTGTGTGTGTCTCTTTAAATGCAATAACCCCCCCCCCCCATTGGCTCTTTAATAATATGTTCCCTTCACAATTTTAAAAATCGTTTTGTGTGATAGGCTTTAGCAGAATTAGGACACTTATGATCTGACAAGGCTTACATTTCTAGCTCCGTCCTCCCGATAGTTTAGAACTGAAGAAGGTGAAACCACTGAAACAAACAACTTCAAGACGATTTCTTGGTGTGCACATTGTTCATTTAGTGGTATAAAGCTTAAACACAGCTTGAGCAAACAGGAGCATCTTAATATATAATTTTCAGGTCACACAGCAAATACATTTTCACATGAACAATGAGGACTTTAAATATCCAAAGTGAAGCACATTCATATAAAATCCATTAATTCTAAAAACTGAAAATACAGCATTGAAAAAACACAACAGAAGCAAAATACATAATAATCAAAATTCACACATTTCTTCATTAAGTATTCACCATGACAACTTTGTATTTACAAAGGACGTCACACCTAACAGGAGCTATGGTGTAAGGTCACTTATCCTCCTCTTCTTCAACCAGTTTAAATAAGTCTCAGAGCGCCTCAAAACATGTGTGAAGTTTCTTGTTCTAAATCCACTCTGATCCTGTATTTGATCATGCCTATAAACCCCTCTATTTCAGCCCTGCTTAGAACAGGCTGTTTCTGTGTCTGTAGCTTTAAATATGTAAATGAGCTGTGTCTGACCACGCCCCCTCTCTGGAAGGGCTTGGGTGTACTCCAGTCTTTCTCGCTCCATGTCCTATTGTTTACGGTGAGAAGGCAGACTGAGAGGGCAGAACAAACACCCAGCTGTGGGAGTGTCACCCACCTGGGGGAGGGGCTACTGCCCTTTGTGATGTCATGAAGGGACCTCCGTCCTGAATTAGTAAGTCGTTCCCAACTCTCTCTCTGTCTTTCTCTCTCCTCTGTTTCTAACTCTATCCACTGTCCTATCTCTAAATAAATGAATAAAAGCCCAAAAATAAAAATAACTAATAAAATAATAAAATTAAACCGTCCTTTATTTCATTTTAAGTAGTTTTGAATGGCAAGAAATTAGTTTTTAGTTAGTTTTTATCCTTATATTTTGGACGCCCTGGCAGAATTGGCCCCCTCCTGTTTTTCATTCTTCTTCAGGATTCTGTTGCTCTTTATTACCACATGAAAGCAATACGCCTTCATAGAAATTAGATGTTTTCTTTTGCTTGGACTAAATTGTTCCCCCTAAATTTGCCTCCCTATCTTTACTGCCTCAGCTCTTGCAGGTTTCTGAGAAACTCCTCAATTTCTCTGTCTTAAATAAAATGTATTATTATTATTTTACCCCAGACAAACAAAAAGTCACAAAAGCCTCAAAGTGAGAAAAGTAAACTTATGAAACAGTAAAATAATGAAGCTAAAGGGGAAGAAAAAGACGAATAGGAAAGTGTTTGGAATTAATAAATTAGAAACATGTAAACATTCGTATGCAAGTCAGATACTCACCTCATCTTTCTACTGTTTCTTCCTTTCAGTCGTTTTCTGAAGATGACTTAGTCGAGCAGATGTTTCCTCTTGATGTTGCTCTCTGGTTACAGTCGCTCCAGCTTCAGCTCTCTAGTGTGGATGACGTGATGATGCAGTAGCAGCAGCTTTAAATGTCCGAGATAGAGGCGTGACACTTTCCTTATCAGCAGGATGTTATGTGACTTTCCTTTCCTGAATTAGTAAGTCGTTCCCAACTCTCTCCCTCTCTTTAACTCTAGCCACTGTCCTATCTCTAAATAAATGAATGAAAGCCCAAAAATAAAAATAGCTAATAAAATAATAAAAGTAAACCTTCCTTTAACTTTTTTCAAATAGTTTTGAATGGCAAGAAATTAGTTTTTAGTTAGTTTTTATCCTTATTTTTTGGACGCCCTGGCAAAATTGCCCCCCTCCTGTTTTTCATTCTTCTCCAGGATTCTGTTGCTCTTTATTACCACGTGAAAGCAAAACACCTTCGTAGAAATTAGGTGTTGTTTTTTTTGCTTGGACTAAATTGTTCCCCCTAAATTTGCCTCCCTATCTTTACTGCCTCGGCTCTTGCAGGTTTCTGAGAAACTCCTCAATTTCTCTGTCTTTATTCTTCTCCAGGGTTCTGATGCTTTTCTTACGGAAGGAAGATTTTTCTGGTATTGCTGCTGCCTTCATGTGATACTGTATCGACCTGTGGTAGGCTTTTCGATCACAGGCTAAGTAATTTGCATATATGTTGTAAAGCATCTGTTTGTCTTCAGGTTCTGCAGGTTCATTTTTGAGCAGTTTCTGAAATATCTGCTCAGCTTTGGCCTTGCTGTGATGTGACTTTGCATAGATAGTTGCGAGGTCTATTTCCCTTTTGAGTGAAGAGCGAGGGTAAAGAGAGAGCAGCTCCTCGTGGAGAGCGATTGCTGTGTCCACCATGCTTTGTTCTGGATCAGGGTAATCTCTCCTTTTATAAACGATCCTCCATCTGTAGCAGAGTGCAACAAATTTCTTCAGATAACGCACATCTGGATGTTCTTTCAGAACTTTCTCTGCCAAATCAACGGCCTCATCAACAGATATGTGTTCTATGTGAAGGTTGCACATGCCACTGTTACTGCAACACAGAGTGCTCACATTTCCAGCCAACTCACGGACTTCATCTCGAATGTTTTCTCCTTCATCAGCACGTTGTTCAAGGTAGAGCGCAGCGAGGCACAAGTTCTCTGGATCCCGTTCCTTGGCTTGTCTCATTTTCTCCAAGAGGTCAGGGTCCAGCCTTGTGTCACTGAAGTTTTGGGCGTTCTTTAACCATATGACATAGCTGGTGTTCCAATCCACCATGTCCGGCTGCATCCTGGCAGCTTTCTCATAGTAATCAACAACCAGCTTCTTATCCTCTCCGAAGAACATCAGGGTCCAGGCCTTTTCAGCGTAGATCTCTGGATGGAGGTCGTCCTGGGATGGAGATGGGTACTTTTCCATCAGGGCATCAACCTTTGACAGGTAAGCCTGACTCTCCTCTAGATCTCCCAGGTGGTGGTGCAGCCAGGCCAGGTTCCCGTAGTTCACCACTAACCAAGCACCCTCATCTGCATCTCTCAGCTTGTTGAGGGTCTCTGCAGCCTTCTGAAACAAGTTCCTCGCCTCTTCATTTAACCCCAGTTTATACTGAATGAACCCCCACAGGTTGTAAATGTGGCCCAGCCATCTATTTCCCTCCTCTGTGCTGAAGTCCTCCATCTTGTGCGTGAGACGTAAAAGTTTCGGCCTGCTGCGGTCCAGGTCCCAGGTGAAGTGGCACTGCAGGGACTCCAGTGTGGTTTGACTCTGAGCAGCACTGATGGAGAATACAAAAACAAACATTTAAACACATCAGCAGCTAGTTTTGACTCTTGTGTTCTTATTTGTTATGTCTCGTCTCGCAGTGTCTCCTCTACTCTTCTAAACTGTCAATCACTTTTATTACTCTATTATATAGTCAGACAATCAAGTAAACTTCTCAGATAAATAAAAAACAGACTAAATTATTTGGTGGACATCACTGCATGGGCTCAGGAACACTTCCAGGAGACATAGTCTGTGAACACGTTAGCTGAAACTCTACCATGTGTAGGGTTGCCACCTTCCAAGCAGAAAAACAAGGGACACCCCGCAGCGGGGTGCAACTCAGTAGGGGCCTCACTGGCCCAACGGTGGGGTGGGGCACCAGTTGTGGTGAATCATGATTTAAAACGTGGTTTTAATGAAGTAATAAGAGTCATACTTAAAGTTTTAAGTGCTTTATGAACACATTTTTTTCTGAAATAATTTACAAAAACGCAAAACTTCAGTGTAAAGGCAGATACAGTAATGTATGCACAATGAAATGCACCTAACACGACTTCAGCAGATGATTACTATTAGCTATCTAATTTACAACTTAACTTAAACTTCAAATAAAGTTATTAACTTAACATTAATTCATTAACAGAGTATTATTGAAGTGCTTTTGACACTGCTGTAACATAGAGGGGAGCAGTAAGATAACAGATTTTGAATTAAATAAACAGTACGAATTTAATAGTATTTTCATTCATTTATTCTGTCCTCCTGTCTTTCGTTTTTGTTGTTTTCTTATGAAATCATGAATGATACTATTAATATGGTTTTGAACTATTTTCTTATTGTATTAATTAAGTGTCTACCGTCGATATATCGATGTTGTATTGATGATATCTCGCCCAGGACAAACTGTGAATACAGATTTGGCTAAAATAAATGTCATCTTTTTGTTTTACGTACCGAAAAATATTCACACTATCCAAACTATACTGGAATAACCTATTTATAAACATGGGAGAAAATATATTAAGTAGGCCTACAATAGTTTCCTTTACATTATATTCATTTTCACTGACACTGTCAAGCCAGGCATTACTTTCTACTCACGTCTGTATTTCTGCATCCGTTTACGTTTCAATGGTGCACGGTGCGGGAATCAGAGACACCTGCAGACATGTTTCCTTCTGACTCCTATGACTTTCTCTCACCCAATCACTGACAAGCTCTCATTGCTCATGCCAAAAAAGAACCAAACAAACCAACGGACACTCCGAGGAGGCGGGAACTAGCCGGCTGAATGATGCTGAGTTCAAAGCATCTTGGAAATACGGGACAAACCGCGTCCCGTATTGATTCAAAACGGGACGCAATATCAAAGTGTAAAATACGGGACGATTCCGTATTTTACGGGACGGGTGGCAAACCTAACCATGTGTCATGATTTGGTTTTGTATTTGAGTTTCCCTGTTTTATCCCAGTGTTGCTTGTTTCCCTTGTGTGTTAATGTTCCCTAGTGTTGCTGGTTTTTCCCTTGTGTGTTTCCTAGTTTTGTCTTCAGTGTTTTCTGTTTTATTTTGTCATTTATTATCCTTGTGTATCTCTGTGTTCTAGTGTGTTTTGTTAGATTCTTGAGTTCTGTGTGTCTTTAGTGTTTCATGATTTAGTTTGTAGTTGTCCTCAGTGTTTCTTGTATTCCTGCCTCTGTGTGTTTCCCAGTGTGTTTGCCCTGATTGTCTTCACCTGTGTCGTTAGTCTCACCTGTGTCTGATTACCCCATGTCTATTTAGTCTCTGTGTTTCTTCCCTTCTGTGGCAGTTCATTGTATGTGTTTGTTGGTGCGTATGTTATGTCAGTGTCCCGGTGGCTCCCTGTATTTGAGCCATGTGTTTTTGTTGAACTTGTTGAAGTAAGTTTTTGTTTGGCTTTTTGTTAAAATAAATAGTTTAGTAAATTCTGCACTTGGGTCCACACCTCCTTGTTTTTCAATTGTGACACCATGCAAAGAGCAAGCTGTATATAAACCAGATCCAGAAACATTGCTGGCTTTCCTTGGGCCTGAGGTTGTTTAAAATGGACTAAGTCAAAGTGGAACACTGTCCTGAGGTCTGACAATTCACAACTTGAAATCTTTTTAGAAAGAATGGACGCTGCATCCTCCGGAGCTAAATAGGAGAGGGACCATCTGGCTTGTTATCAGCGCTCAGATAAAAAAACAGCACCTGTGATGGTATGGGGGTGCATGGGTAAACTGCACGTCTGTCAAGGCTCCATTAATGCTGAACCATACATAAAGGTCTTGGAGCAACATATGCTGCCAAATAGAAAGCCTCTTTTCTGGGAAGGCCTTGTTTATTGCAGCAGCATAATGTCAAACCACATCCTGACACTGACAACAGAATGGCTCACAAGTCAAAAGCCTCATTTCCACCTAGCGGTCTGGTCAGTGGTCTGCACCTCCAAGGTCGCCCATGGGGGCCAAAAATCCAAAACAGCATTGAAATAACTCTCGAAATCTACGGGATATTTAAACTTGGCGTGTTTTCTGTTTGTCCTTTATTACTGCTGTCAGACGGAAAGTGGCGGTTCTTTTAACCAGTCAATGGACTGCGGTTTGTCTCGCTCCAACCTTTAGGGTCTTATTGGTACACTTGGCACCTAATGTGGATCTAATGTGTTTGGATTAAATCTTTTATTGGATTTAAACCGTTGGGACTCAGTTTGATGAATTATTATGATCAGGAGAGTTCAGTAAACCTTTAAACGGTTAAAAGACGTTGTTTGTTTGTCGGTGGTCTGACAGGTGGGTAGATTGTGACTGCTGTGGTGGTCTGACCTGCACACACTGGGCCGTCTGAGTAACAGGGTCAAATATGCTGGTGCACCGTTTATGTTTTCATAATTATATCAGATCAGCATATTGATTTACTTTGTTTGACTGAAACCTGGCTGTGTTGAGATGAATATGTTAGTTTAAATGAATCCACTCCTCCCAGTCATTTTAATACTCATATACCTCGAGACACCGGACGAGGTGGTGGAGGAGCAGCTATTTTTAATTCTAGTCTTCTAGTTAACCCTCAACCAAAGCTGAATTTTTCTTCTTTTGAAAGCCTTGTTCTTAGTCTTTCACATCCAGTCTCAAGAACCTTTCAGCCAGTTCTAGTTGTTGTAGTTTACCGCCCTCCTGGCCCATATTCTGAGTTTCTATCTGAATTTGCAGAATTTTTATCAAATTTACTCCTTAGCAGTGATGGAATAATTGTTGTAGGTGACTTCAATATCCATGTGGATGTTGAAAATGATAGCCTTAACACAGCTTTCATGTCATTATTAGACTCTATTGGTTTCACCCAGGGTGTAAACGAACCTACTCATCGTTTTAACCACACCCTAGATCTTGTTTGAGCTTATGGCATTGAAATCCAAAACCTTACAGTTTTCCTAGAAAATCCTCTTCTATCAGACCATTTCCTTATTACTTTCGACTTTGTCCTACCAGAATTAGCTCTGTTTAATAAAAATGTGCTCTCTAGAAGTTTATCTGATAGAGCTGTAGCTAGATTTAAGGAAGCTATTTCAGCTGCTTTTGATTCAGTACCGTGTTTCAACCCAGTTGGAAACTCTTATGATAGCTTTAGTCCCTCTCAGCTAGATCAGTTTGTTGATAGTGCAGTGGATTCGCTGAGAGTTACTCTTGATTCGATTGCTCCCCTAAAACAGAAGGTTATCAAACGGCAGAGACTAGCTCCATGGTTCAACTCAGAAACCCGTACTCTAAAACAATCGTCGCAAAATTTTGAAAGAATATAGCGCTCGACCAAAACGGTAGAATCTCGTTTATTCTGGCAGGATAGTCATAGAAAATATATGAAGGCTCTATGTCATGCTCGAGCTGCCTACTACTCCTCTCTAATCGAGGAAAACAAAAGCAATCCTAGATACCTTTTCAGCACTGTAGCCAGGCTGACAGAGAGTCATAGCTCCATTGAGCCTTTAGCCTTTAGCCCTCAGCAGTAATGATTTCATGAGCTTTTTTAACAACAAAATTCGAGACATCAGAGACAAATTGTTAACCTCCTGCCCTTACCTGGTGCAGATACGTCTGATACGGCAGAGACAGTTCCAGGACCAGATATTAGTTTAGACTGTTTTTTTCCAATCGACCTTTCAGAGCTAAATTCAATTATTTCTGCGTCGAAACCATCAACCTGTCTTTTAGACCCAATCCCAACCAAGCTGTTTAAGGAAGTCTTTCCCTTCGTTAGCAACTCTATATTAGATATGATCAATATGTCTTTACTGGCAGGCTATGTACCACAGTCATTTAAAGTAGCGGTAATCAAACCTCTACTCAAAAAACCTGCTCTAGGTTCAGGAACTCAAGCTAACTATAGGCCTATATCCAATCTTCCTTTTATCTCAAAGATCCTGGAGAAAGTGGTAGCTAATCAGCTGTGTGACTTTCTCCATGACAACAGTTTATTTGAGGAGTTTCGGTCAGGATTTAGAGTCCACCATAGCACTGAGACTGCACTAGTTGGAGTTATAAACGATCTACTTCTAGCTTCAGACAGGGGACTTCTCTATGTGCTCGTCTTGTTAGATCTTAGTGCTGCTCTTTACGCTATTGACTATCAGATCCTATTATACAGACTAGAACATTTACTTGGAATTACAGGGACTGCTTTAAGTTGGTTTGAATTCTACTTATCAGACCGATCTCAGTTTGTACATGTTAATGATGAGTCTTCTATGCACACCAAAGTTAGCCATGGAGTGCCACAAGGTTCAGTGCTTGGACCAATTCTCTTTACATTATATATGCTTCCTCTGGGAAATATTATGAGGAAACACTCCATACAGTTTCATTGTTATGCAGATGATACTCAGCTTTATGTATCAATGAAGCCCGGTGGCACCAGTCAGTTATGTAAGCTAGAAACGTGCCTTAAGGACGTTAGGACCTGGATGACCAGAAATGTTTTGCTACTTAACTCAGACAAGACTGAAGTTATTGTGCTAGGCCCTAAAAACCTCAGAGAGACTTTTTCTAGTGATGTGACTGTCCTTAATGACATCAGCCTGGCATCTAGCACCACTGTTAGGAATCTAGGAGTTCTATTTGATCAAGATATGTCCTTTAGCTCTCACATCAGGCAAATTTCAAGAACAGCCTATTTTCACCTTCGTAATATATCCAAGATCAGGAATATCCTGTCGCAAAATGATGCAGAAAAACTAGTTCATGCATTTGTTACCTCCAGATTGGATTATTATAATTCTCTTTTGTCAGGGTGCTATGGTGGATTTCTAAAGACTCTTCAACTAGTCCAGAACGCTGCAGCTCGTGTACTGACTAGAACTAGGAAAAGGGACCACATTACTCCTGTGTTGACTTCTCTGCACTGGCTCCCTATACAGTCTAGAATAGAATTCAAGATCCTTCTTCTCACTTACAAAGCTCTAAATGGCCAGGCACCATCTTATCTTAAGGAGCTACTAGTGCCGTACTGCCCCTCAAGAACATTACGGTCCCAGAATGCAGGCCTGCTAAGAGTTGTATAGGTTTTGTTTGTTTGGAAAAAGCAACAGTTCAAAGATTTTTGGGTTTGACAAAAAGTCTCTAAGTGTACTATAGGAGGTAAAGCCTTCAGTTATCAGGCTCCTCTCCTCTGGAATCGTCTTCCAGCCGGGGTCCGGGTGGCAGACACAGTCTGTATTTTTAAGAATAGACTTAAAAGTTTCCTTTTTGATAAATGTTATAGTTAGGGCTGGTGTAGACCAGCTCCTAGTTATGCTGCTATAGGCTTAGACTACCGGGGGAACTGACACCTTGAGCTCTCATCTCTCTCTCTCTCTCTCTCTCTCTCTCTTTCTCTCTCTGTCTGTGCATATACAGTACATCATATGTATGCATGTATCTATCTGTAAATCTCAGTCACTAACCACCTACTTTCCTGGGAGCTCTTGATCTCTCTTAGGCTCCTCGAGATCGTTAGTTGACGGCCTGCCAGAACAACCCCCCCCCCCCCCCCCCCCCCCCTCACCGGATTGTTGATGGACCCGCTTGCTCCCTATCCCTCTTCCTGCATTTTATCCCATCTCTCCTCCTATCCCCTTCCAAGCCCAGCGCAGTCTAGGCCTGTGAAGGCTGTTTCGTCATGAGCCGGGGATCCGGCCGAAGATTTCTGCCTTTTAATAAGGCAGCTTTTTCTTACCACTGTAACTTTTGCTGCTTTGCTAAAGTGCTCATGATGGATTGGCCGGGTCTTTGTAATGTAGCAATAAGTAAGGTCTTTTTACCTGCTGTTTGTAACATAACAATGAGTAAGGTCTTTTTACCTGCTTTTTTGTAATGTTAAAAGACAAAGAGTAAGGTATTTTACCTGCTTTTTGTAAAGTGTCTCGAGATAACACTTGTTATGAGTTGACACTATACAAATAGAAACTGATTAATTGATGGGTTGATTGATTCTTTGGTTAGTATTATGTATCCGTTTTGCCCCCTCCCCTCTGCCCTTTTGTACAATTCCCAGTGGGAGAAGTGGGTGTCCATTGTTTTGCTTAAGTGAGAGAAACAATTAAATAAGTCATCACAGAATAAATTGTTTTTCCAAGTCTAGAAGACAAACAGTTTAATGACGTGGTTAATCTCTTATGTTGCAAAAACAACTACAAAACATTTGATGATCAGTCGACAATGTAAATCCGTTGGGGGAACAGGCCTACTGCAGAGTGGTAAACATGACCCTGTCACAACTTTTTTAAAATGTGTTACTGGCATTAAATATAAAATGGGCACATCATACTTTTCCAAAAAACATTGAAATGTCTCAGTTTCAACAGTTGTCTATGTGTTATTTTCAATTAATCCATTTTTATCTTATCATTTTACACAGTGTCCGACTTCTATTGAACCAGTGGGGTTGTTTGTTTTTAACATGTACTTCCTGTGCAGAGATTTACGCAGAGGCCTCTGGTAAACAGGATATGGGCTTGGTGCGATCTGAACAGCGATATTTCAGCAACTTTCGCAGTTTTATTTTAACACATAAGCACAATCCATTTTCCATTACACATTCCACCTCTTCAATAAAAACCCCCAGAAAAATCAGTCGTAATGATGATTACTTAAAAGGAAACACAAATTAAAATCATCCCTCACCCTGCACACTCAAAAAGACCACAGCATAACCTCAATCTGGCCTTTGAATACTCGCTCAACAATAAAAGCCTCATTCTCCATGACTTCATAACCGACACCAATAATGGACACCCTTTTTCTCACCGAAACCTGGCATAAAGCCATAGACCGTCACCACCATCCTCAAGAAACCTGGACTCAAAACCGACTGTGTTCTGTTTATCTGTCGCTGCACCTTCATGTTGTTTTATTTATGATTTGTGTGTAATGTTGTAATGTCTGTTAGTCTGTCCTTACTGTTCTGATCCTTCTGTCTTTTTAACAAATGTACAGTGTCTTGAAATTGAAACTTATAAATAAAATGTATTATTATTTTACCCCAGACAAACAAAAAGTCACAAAAGCCTCAAAGTGAGAAAAGTAAACTTATGAAACACTAAAATAATGAAGCTAAAGGGGAAGAAAAAGACGAATAGGAAAGGGTTTGGAATTAATAAATTAAAAACATGTAAACATTCGTATGCAAGTCAGATACTCACCTCATCTTTCTACTGTTTCTTCCTCTCAGTCGTTTTCTGAAGATGACTTAGTCGAGCAGATGTTTCCTCTCGATGTTGCTCTCTGGATACAGTTGCTCCAGGTTCAGCTCTCTAGTCTGGATGATGTGATGATGCAGTAGCAGCAGCTTTAAATGTCCGAGATAGAGGCGTGACACTTTCCTTATCAGCAGGATGTTATGTGACTTTTCTTTCCTGAATTAGTAAGTCGTTCCCAACTCTCTCCCTCTCTCTCCCGTTTCTAACTCTATCCACTGTCCTATCTCTAAATAAATGAATGAAAGCCCCAAAATAAAAATAACTAATAAAATAATAAAAATAAACCTTCCTTTAATTTTTTTCAAATAGTTTTGAATGACAAGAAATTAGTTTTTAGTTAGTTTTTATCCTTATTTTTTGGACGCCCTGGCAGAATTGCCCCCCCTCCTGTTTTTCATTCTTCTTCAGGATTCTGTTGCTCTTTATTACCACGTGTGAAAGCAAAACGCCTTCGTAGAAATTAGTTGTTGTTTTTTTTGCTTGGACTAAATTGTTCCCCCTAAATTTGCCTCCCTATCTTTATTGCCTCAGCTCTTGCAGGTTTCTGAGAAACTCCTCAATTTCTCTGTCTTTATTCTTCTCCAGGGTTCCGATGCTTTTCTTACGAAGGAAGATTTTTCAGGTATTGCTGCTGCCTTCATGTGATGCTGTGTCGACCTGTGGTAGGCTTTTTTCGATCACAGAATAAGTAATTTGCATATATGTTGTAAAGCATCTGTTTGTCTTCAGGTTCTGCAGGTTCATTTTTGAGCAGTTTCTGAAATATCTGCTCAGCTTTGGCCTTGCTGTGATGTGACTTTGCATAGATAGTTGCGAGGTCTATTTCCCTTTTGAGTGAAGAGTGAGGGTAAAGAGAGAGCAGCTCCTCGTGGAGAGCGATTGCTCTGTCCACCATGCTTTGTTCTGGGGAACTACTGCTTTTATAAATGATCCTCCATCTGTAGCAGAGTGCAACAAATTTCTTCAGATAACGCACATCTGGATGTTCTTTCAGAACTTTCTCTGCCAAATCAACGGCCTCATCAACGGCCTCATCAACGGCCTCATCAACTGATATGTATTTTATGTAAAGGTTTAGTAAGGCCCACATGCCACTGCCACTGCAGCACAGAGTGCTCACATTTCCAGCCAACTCACGGACTTCATCTCAAATGTTTTCTCCTTCATCAGCACGTTGTTCAAGGTAGAGCGCAGCGAGGTAGAAGTTCTCTGGATCCCGTTCCTTGGCTTGTCTCATTTTCTCCAAGAGGTCAGGGTCCAGCCTTGTGTCACTGAAGTTTTGGACCTTCTTTAACCATATAACATAGCTGGTGTTCCAATCCACCATGTCCGGCTGCATCCTGGCAGCTTTCTCGTAGTAATCAACAACCAGCTTCTTATCCTCTCCGAAGAACATCAGGGTCCAGGCCTTTTCAGCGCAGATCTCTGGATGGAGGTCGTCCTGGGATGGAGATGGGTATTTTTCCATCAGGGCATCAACCTTTGACAGGTAAGCCTGACTCTCCTCTAGATCTTCCAGGTGGTGGTGCAGCCAGGCTAGGTTCCCGTAGTTCACCACTAACCAAGCACCCTCATCTGGTTGACCGTTAGAAAACGGTGTGCGTACACTCACGTCACGTCCGGTTGAGTGTACGCTGGCGCGTTTAGCTGCTGCTGCTCTCCGGTTCCTCTGACTTGCTGATCTATAGACCTTTTTGCATTTGTTGTATTCTTCCCTGGACATACTTCCAAATGATCAGATTACCCGGTGAGTTAATTTGGATTGGTAGCCTATTAGCTTACCTGTTGCGTGCAGGGCTCCCACTCCTCACCTGGGCTGCTTCTGCTGCCGGAGCCCTTATCCAGTCCATTATCGGCAACAACAATGTGGATTAATAAAATGTTTGTATGGTCCGTGCTCGTCTGGACTGCCCTGTCGTTGGTCCTCAACCCAACGGCAGCGGTACTCCATTACACAGCCGCTGAGCTCCTGCAACTACGCTTCCACCTGTCCGATCCTCCACCGGCTTTGCATCTCTACCTGGACATCGCTCGTCATGCCCGTCGGAAATATATCCACCGTGGTTCCCGACGGGGCTTTCAAATTGACGACTCCACACCAATACAATCCATCTGGTCCTCATCTCGCCAACCCCGAAGAAACTCCAGCCGGAAAGTTGACCACACTGTCCTAGCCAGCCTAGCCAGGTCGGCTAACGTCAGGGTCAAACACGACCACAACGATGTCAACTTCGGATTATTTAACACCCGCTCTCTTACCAGCAAAGGTCCTCTCCTCCAGGAGCTCCTGGTTGACTGTAAGTTTGATTTTTTGTGTTTAACCGAAACATGGCAACAACCTAATGACTTTTCACAGCTGAATGAAAGTACCCCTCCAGGGTTTGTTTACATCTGTCAACCCCGTGCCTCTGGCAGAGGGGGAGGTCTCGCGATAGTTTACCGCGAGAATTGGAAAGTGTCGCCTGTTTCTGTCCCTGTTCAGTTGTCTTTTGAATCTATTGCCTTACAACTGAATGGGCCTACACCTACCATAGTGGCCACTGTCTATCGTCCACCAAAGTCCAATACTGATTTCTTGAATGAATTTGCTTCATTTTTAACTCATCTGTGCTCACTCTCCCCTAACATAATATTGCTGTGAGATTTTAATATACATATGGATAAAACTAACAATGCCTTGACGAAGGACTTTACATCCTGCCTTGACAGCTTTGGATTGCAGCAACATATTGATTTTCCTACACACTCCAAAGGACATATCTTGGACTTAATCTGCTGCTCTGGTGTCACTCCTCTTGACTGCGCTGCAGATGTCCTTCCCATTTCTGATCACATGTTAATATCTTTCAATGTCAAACTTACACTATCCAAAAAATATCTGCCACGGGTCATTTCATATCGCAACATCAAGGACATTAACTTAACTGCTCTCTCCAGTGGCATTGACAACCTCCCCAGCATAAACTGTTTATCCACCCCCGATGAACTGGTTTCTCATTACAATGATGGTCTTCATAGCCTCTTAAATACCCTGGCTCCTTTAAAAACCCGGACTGTTTCATTCACCCACTCTGCTCCATGGTTTACACCTGAACTTCGCCTACTTAAAACAAAAGGTCGTCGCCTGGAACGTCTCTACAAGAAAACTGGACTTCTTATTCACAGAGAAATGTACAGTAACCACATTCTCCACTACAAGGACAGTCTCTCTACAGCTAAATCAACTCACTACGCAGGTATCATTAGCTCAGGTGAAGGGAATACAAGGGACACTATTCTCCATCGTCAACAACATTCTACGACCACCGGACTCTCTCGCCCTCTCATCTGTTTTCCACCGCCTATTGTAACTCTTTAATGTCATTTTTCACTGCTAAAGTAGACAAGATTCACCAGCAACTGACTCCTAACATCTCATCTCTCCCAGTCTTCTTACCTCCTCTCTCTCACTCACTTTCAAGTTTCAAACTTCCTTCTGTTGCTGAAATATCTGACCTCATTCAGAAATCAAAACCATCTACCTGTCCATTAGACCTCTCCCTACTGTCCTAGTAAAAGCCTGCCTACCCCCTCTGTCTTCCCTAATAATGGTCATCATACATTCCTCCCTCACCTCTGGTCTTGTTCCCATTTCTTTCAAGTCAGCTTCAATAACCCCCTATACTTAAGAAACCTGCTGCAGACCCAAATGACTTCAACAACTTCCGTCCTATCTCTAATCTACCCCTTCCCTATCCAAAATTCTTGAAAAAACAGTTGCATCTCAGGTTCACACTCATTTGTCTGACAATAACCTCTATGAACAGTTCCAGTCTGGTTTCCGCCCCCTCCATAGCACAGAGACAGCATTGGTAAAAATCACCAACGACCTCCTCATGGCAGCTGATTCCGGACTTCTAACCATCCTCATCCTCCTTGATCTAAGTGCAGCCTTCGACACCATCTCCCATCACACACTCCTTGACAGACTTGCCTCCATCGGAATCACTGACACACCCTTGCACTGGTTTTCATCCTATCTCTCTGGTCGTACTCAGTTCACTCAACTCGGAACCTTCAAATCCCAACCATTTCCAGTCACCACCGGTGTTCCTCAGGGTTCTGCCCTGGGCCCCCTTCTGTTCATCATCTATCTCCTTCCTCTTGGCCATATCTTCCGTAAGTATAACATCCAGTTCCATTGCTATGCGGATGACACCCAGCTCTATCTGTCCACCAAACCCACTTCCTCCCATCCCGCCCACTTCCCTGACGGATTGCCTGCAAGAAATCAAATCCTGGTTCACCTGCAACTTCCTCAAATTAAACAGTGACAAAACCGAGCTTCTCCTCATCGGCACCAAATCAACAATCTCCAAACTTGATAGTTTTTCACTGGCTATTGACCACTCCTCAGTTCCCCCTTCCCCTCAGGTTAAGAGTCTGGGTGTCATCCTTGACAGCACACTATCATTCCAAGCTCACATCAATAACGTCACCCGGTCTGCTTATTTCCATCTACGTAACATTAATCGCCTCCGCCCATCCCTCACTCCCAGCAGTACTGCCATCCTCGTCAACACCCTGGTTACATCCCGCATTGACTACTGCAACTCCCTTCTCTTTGGTCTCCCTCTCAAGTCCATCCACAAACTTCAACTGGTCCAGAATTCTGCCGCTCGCATCATCACCAGAACGCCCTCTGTAATCACATCACCCCTGTCCTACAGCAGCTTCATTGGCTCCCGGTTAAACATCGCATCACCTTCAAAATTCTGCTCCTCACCTTCAAGGCCATCCACAACCTTGCTCCGCTTTACATCTCTGAACTCCTGCACATCAACATACCTACCCGCACTCTCAGGTCTTCTTCTTCCATTCAACTCACTGCACCACCCGCCCGCCTGTCCACCATGGGGTCCCAGGGCCTTCAGCCGCTCTGCCCCCCCACCTCTGGAACTCCCACCCACCACAAATCCGTAATATCGACACTCTCTCCATTTTCAAATCTCATCTCAAAACACATCTTTTTAAACTGGCATATTCAGTCTGATCATTCTCCACCCGTTCTCATAACTCCTTTACATCCTGTACATTTGTGTTTTTAATGTTAATTCTATCGTTGTGTTGTTACTTTGTTGTTTTTTTATCTCTGCTCTGTAAGGTGACCTTGAGAGCTTTGAAAGGCGCCTTTAAATAAAATGTATTATTATTATTATTATTATCTGCATCTCTCAGCTTGTTGAGGGTCTCTGCAGCCTTCTGAAACAAACTGTTAGCCTCTTCATTTAACCCCAGTTTATACTGAATGAACCCCCACAGGTTGTAAATGTGGCCCAGCCATCTATTTCCCTCCTCTGTGCTGAAGTCCTCCATCTTGTGCGTGAGACGTAAAAGTTTCGGCCTGCTGCGGTCCAGGTCCCAGGTGAAGTGGCACTGCAGGGACTCCAGTGTGGTTTGACTCTGAGCAGCACTGATGGAGAATACAAAAACAAACATTTAAACACATCAGCAGCTAGTTTTGACTCTTGTGTTCTTATTTGTTATGTCTCGTCTCGCAGTGTCTCCTCTACTCTTCTAAACTGTCAATCACTTTTATTACCCTATTATATAGTCAGACAATCAAGTAAACTTCTCAGATAAATAAAAAACAGACTAAATTATTTGGTGGACATCACTGCATGGGCTCAGGAACACCTCCAGGAGACATAGTCTGTGAACACAGCTCATCTCTGGATTCACAACGTTAGCTGAAACTCTACCATACAGAGAGCAAGCTGTATATAAACCAGATCCAGAAACATTGCTGGATTTCCTTGGGCCTGAGGTCGTTTAAAATGGACTAAGTCGAAGTGGAACACTGTCCTGAGGTCTGACAATTCACAATTTGAAATCTTTTTAGAAAAAATGGACGCTGCATCCTCCGGGGCTAAAGAGGAAAGGGACCATCTGGCTTGTTATCAGCGCTCCGATAAAAAAACAGCACCTGTGATGGTATAGGGGTGCATGGGTAAACTGCACATCTGTCAAGGCTCCATTAATGCTGAACCATACATAAAGGTTTTGGAGCAACATATGCTGCCAAATAGAAAACCTCTTTTCTGGGAAGGCCTTGTTTATTGCAGCAGCATAATGTCAAACCACATTCTGCACACTGACAACAGAATGGCTCACAAGTCAAAAACCTCATTTCCACCTAGCGGTCCGGTCAGTGGTCTGCACCGCCAAGGTCGCCCATGGGGGCCAAAAATCCAAAACAGCATTGAAATTACTCTCGAAATCTACGGGATATTTAAACATGGCACGTTTTCTGTTTGTCCTTTATTACTGCTGTCAGACGGAAAGTGGCGGTTCTTTTAACCAATCAACGGACTGCGATTTGTCTCGCTCCAACCTTTAGGGTTGGATTGGTACACTTGGCTCCTAATGTGGATCTAATGTGTTTGGATTAAATCTTTTATTGGATTTAAACCGTTGGGACTCAGTTTGATGAATTATTATGATCAGGAGAGTTCAGTAAACCTTTAAACGGTTAAAAGACGTTGTTTGTTTGTCGGTGGTCTGACAGGTGGGTAGATTGTGACTGCTGTGGTGGTCTGACCTGCACACACTGGGCCGTCTGAGTAACAGGGTCAAATATGCTGGTGGATGACCGTTTATGTTTTTATAATTACCCAAAAGTAACTGGCAATTGTCTGTTTTGTCTTATTTTGTAGTCTGCAGCCCCTTCTTCCTGTGTTTTCTTCTTCTTTGGTTAGTATTATGTATCCGTTTTTCCGCCTCCCCTCTGCCCCTTTGTACGATTCCCTGTGGGAGAGTTGGGTGTCCATTGTTTTGCCTAAGTTAGAGAAACAATTAGATAAATCATCATAGAATAAATTGTTATTCCAATGATCAGAGGGAATTAGAAAAATCTATAGCTAACCTTGATGTTTTACTGTCGACTTCCCAAACACCTGACTTGTACAAAGAAAGGCTAGGACTCCATACAGAGCTTGACCTTCTTCTCACTACAGAAGCTGAATGTCTCCTCCTCCGCTCTCGTGGGTCTATGTACGAACATGCTGACAAGGCGGGTCGCCTTCTGGCCCACCAACTAAAGGCCAGATTGGCTTCCAACCAGATCACCCAGACACGAGACGAGTCAGGCTGTCTAACCTCTGACCCAGATAAGATAAACGACTTATTTAGGTCATTTTATTCTAAACTGTATACCTCCAAGTCCCCTAACGATGAAAGTCTATTATGTAATTTCTTTGATAAATTAATGTTACCGAAAGTTTTGCCTAATGACAGTCAGACACACTTCCTGAAATCAAAGAGGCCATTTGCTCAATGCGCATTGGCAATTCAACGGGCCCAGACGGGTATCCTGTAGAGTTTTTCAAACGGTTTTCTGACCTGCTTGCTCCACTCCTACTTGAAATGTTTAACCAATCATGCCACCTTGCCACCCACACTCATGCAAGCTTCTATATCTCTCATTCACAAGAAAGACAAGGACACAGCAAGCTGTGCATCCTATCGCCCAATTTCACTCCTTTCTGTTGACGTTAAAATTCTAGCTAAGGTCCTAGCCCGTCGCCTGGAGTCTATTATGCCCACAGTAATCTCAGAAGATCAGATAGGATTCATAAAGGGGAGGCACTCTTTTTCTAATGTCAGAAGGCTTCTCGGTATCATTCACACCCCGTCCTCTTCTACGGAACCTGAAGCTGTAATATCTCTCGAAGCAGAGAAGGCCTTTAACAGGGTGGAGTGGGCTTATCTCTTTTTCACTTTGCAACAGTTCGGTTTTAGTGCCAGCTTTATCTCCTGGATTAAGCTACTCTGCTCCTCCCCCTACGCATCTGTGTGTACAAACACACAGTGTTCAGAACCATTTCCTCTTTTTCGCAGCACTAGGCAAGGCTGTCCGCTCTCCTCACTGTTGTTCGCATTGAGCCGTTATCAGTTGCTTTAAAGTTGGTCTGAGGGTTCAAAGGGATCAAAAGGGGGGGGGGGGGGGGAGATATAATTATAAGGAATATATCCTTTATTAAATCTATAAACAACATTATTTCTTCTTTTATTTGCGAGAACAGGTAAAACTTTACTCCAGAGGAGCAGGTCAGTGGGAGGGCTTGGGCTACCCAATTTTATCAGCTACTATTTGGCAGCCAATGTTCACAAAATTATACTTTGGTTTATCTCACCCCAGTGCAGCTGGTGCTGATTAGAGGCTGACTCCTGCTCTCCTTCCCTCCCTAAAGCAACGCCCATACGTAATAATCACCTTTTTATACCAGCTAGGATTGACCCACGATTTACATCTTTGGAGAGGAATGGCCTGCGCTGTCTGGGTGACTTATACATTAATGATGTTTTTGCCAGTTTCGAACAATTACGTTCTGCATTCAATTTAAATAGCTCCGACCTTTTTCGATACTTTCAGCTTCGTGATTTTGCTAGGACCCACTCACCGGCATTCCCTCAAGTTCCAAACCCTAGTGGCATTGATCTGGCACTCAAGGCAAGAGTCTTGCCCAAAGGTCAGGTTTCCTACCTTATGACCTCCTGTTCACAACTAACGAGTCTGCGGTAAATAAGATCAAGGCTGATTGGGAAATCGAATTACAAACCAACCTTTCTGAGGATTTCTGGAAAAAGGCTCTTGGGGCTGTTAATTCATCTAACACTAACACCTCCAGTCTGGTTAAGAAGGCTCATCAATGCCTCTTTTTCCTGAGGACACTGAAGAGACACCACCTGTCTTCAGCTGTGCTGGTGAACTTCTACCGCTGTGTGATCGAGAGCATCCTGACCAGCAGTGTCTCAGTCTGGTACGGAAACTGCTCTGTCACAGACCGTAAGGCACCATAGCGGGTGGTAAAAACCGCCCAGCGTATCACAAGGTGTCCACTTCCTGCCATTGAGGACGTCCAAAGAAAACGCTGTCTGCGGCGAGCTCACTGCATCGTTAAAGACTCTTCTCACCCTGCCCACAAACTGTTTACCCTCCTGCCCTCCGGTAGGCGCTTCAAAAGCCTCCGGACCAGAACCAGCAGACTGATCATTTAGTCTATGGCGAGTTGCGACTAGCAGTAGTGGTCTGTCTTTATTTGTCTGTTTTCTAATGTCGTCAGTGTATAATCGACCAGAAACAACCTGATTCATAGCTCACTGCTCGTCGCACACTTCTGGGTATGGAGTTTTTATTCTTAATCATCACGTGGACTTTGTTGACTGTGGCTCAGTGTTTGTTTGATCCCTGCCACTCGCATACGGGCCGGATTCAGTATTCTCGGGATTTTTACTGTTTCTAAAGTATCGACAGCAGCCACTGTTGCACCTAATTACCGAAGACTGTTTAACAGTGGATATCTCCGGTCATCGTGATGATTTTAACAAAAAGAACAACAAAGGGAAAGTACGGAAACGAGGGAGACGGAGTGGTGTCCGAGAGAGGCTCAAGCGTCTGAATCTCCACCGTATACCCCTCTCCTCGATGCTGCTCTGTAATGCCCAATCCATCAGAAACAAGATCGACGAGATCCAGGCCAACGTCATTCATCTGGAGAAATTCAGAGACTCGTGCATCATGGCTTTCACCGAGACCTGGCTTACTTCTTCGGACTTGGACACGGATCTAACGCTCTGCGGTTTTGGGACATCGGTGAGGCTTGACAGAAACGTTAACGTCACAGGTTATTTCAATCACTGTAACTTGAAATCATTGAGCAACTTTCACCAGTATATTTCTTGCCCCACCAGACTGAACAAAACTATTGACCTGTGTTATGGTTTAGTCAAAGGTGCATATAAGTCGGTTTCCCTGCCCTCTCTTGGCTCTTCTGATCACAACACCATCCTTCTTACCCCCATCTACAAACCTCTCCTTAAAAGAGTAAAGTAGTCACAAGGACAGTGGAGCTGTGGACTGAAAGTGCTATTCATCATTAAAACGTAGATAAAAATCATTCAGTGCATATGCAAGCTCTGTCTGTGATTTAAAACCGTCCATGTTAATCCACCCATTTTTCTTGTTGTCCTGGCCAGTCATGGTTTTCATGCCATCCCACACTGCCTTTAGGTCATTACTATAAAATCTATCCTCCACCCTATTCTTATATTGGAGCTTAGCCCTCTTGATTTCATGTCTGGCCTCTTTCTTCGCTTCTGCTATCTCAACAACCCCACCATGCAGAAACGTGTCATGTTTCCTGTGCAGTGCATCCTTCACTGCCCCTTCTAACGCTAGTATAAGTGTTCATTCTGTCAGATCCATGTTTAAAAAATGTAACATTAGGAAAAGCCCTGCAATCTGCAAAAAGGGCCTCCAGAGACTCTACTTTCTGCGCAGAATGAACACTTTTAATGTGGACAAGACACTGATGGTTTTATTCTACCGATCTTTTATAGAGTCAATTTTAACCTTTTGTTTTATCTCATGGTATGGTAACCTTTCTGTTCAGAACAAAAATCGTCTTTCCAGTATTGTCAATACAGCCAGTAAAATAATCGGCGCTCAGCAGCTTTCATTGTCAGAAATCTGGAATAGACAAGTTGTTAGAAAAGCAAAGTCTAAACATTCGTATGCAAGTCAGATACTCACCTCATCTTTCTGCTGTTTCTTCCTCTCAGTCGTTTTCTGAAGATGACTTAGTCGAGCAGATGTCTTGATGTTGCTCTGTGGTTACAGTCGCTCCAGCTTCAGCTCTCTAGTGTGGATGGCGTGATGATGTGCAGCAGCAGCTTTAAATGTCTGTGATAGAGGCGTGGCACTTTCCTTACCAGCAGGATGTTATGTGAGTTTAATTTCTTAAGAATTGAAACTGAAAGCCTCAAGTTGCAGGGCTCTCAAGTGTGTGTGTGTGTGTGTGTGTGTGTGTGTGTGTGTGTGTGTGTGTGTGTGTGTGTGTGTGGTGTGGGCATGAGTTTAGACATTATGTGGGACTGTCTGCCTTTACAATTGTGACTGATCATCGCCCATTGCTGGGGCTCAGGCACATGGCCATTGATAATAACCCCACAGGACGGAGGGATCGCTGGGTGCTGGAGTTGGACCCTTTCAACTGGACCATTATGCACAAGAACGGCCCTAGCCATAAAAATGCGGACGCTCTTTCCCGCAGGCCCGTTTCCCCTGGCTCTGTTGGGGCGACAACAGACCACGTTGTGGGCTCAGTGGACTGCTCTCCGGTCTCACCAGGAACATGATCTGACCTACAGACTGCTTATTCTCTCTGCTGCACTAACTCCGAACTGCAGGTTCATGTCAAGACATCCCATGGGGGGGATCTCTGGTTGACCGCCCTCTGCAACGGGTGGCAGCAGATATTCTGGAACTGTCTGTGACATCTCGGGGGAATAGGTACGTGCTGGTTGTGGAGGATTATTTTACTAAATTTGTTAATGTGTACGCCCTTCCAAACCAGACTGCTCATACGGTTGCTCACTGTCTTTTTGAGGATTATGTTTTGGTGCATGGAGTCCCTGAGGTCCTGCACACCAACCACGGCCGCCAGTTTGAGGCGGACGTGATTCAGGGTCTCTGTCAGATGTTGGGGATCAAGAAAACATGCACCATGGCATACAATCCGAAGTCGGACGGAATGGTGGAACGCCATAATCGTACTCTGATTGACCAGCTTGCTAAGATGTTGCTCTCTTGTGGGGGCAAATGGGACAGTTATGTAAAACAGGTCGCTTTTGCATACGTGGTATGCATGGTTGGGAGGCGCGTGTCCCTGCTGATGTGCTTGTGCCTGGTGTTGTTTCAGACTCTCGGGGGGCTGGATCTCTGCCATGGTATGTGTCATCCATGGTGGATGGACTGAAGGCTGCTTTCTCAGTCGCCAGGCTCAATGCTGCAGAGGCTCATGAGAGAAAAAAACTGTATTATGACGCTGATGTTTGCCACCGTGCCAATGAGGCGGGAGAGATGGTGTGGTTGAATAATCCCACTGAGAGCTTCACGAAGCTGGCACCACATTGGAAGGGCCCATACCGGGTAATGGAGGCGTTGATGTCTGGAGGTGAGGCTGCACTGACTTACCGCATCAGCAACCCTCTGGACTCTCTGGAGAGGACTCAGGTGGTTCACCATGACAGGCTGAAACGTTATACTTTACCAGTGCCTACAGGGACTGTTCCCCTCCTACCCTTAAAGTATCTCCTCTTTTGGGGGTTTCGCCACTCCCGTTGTCGCCACAAATGGTTGAGCAACAATTGGCTGGGGGTGTGGACATCAGTCTGTATGGGGAGTTTTCAGGGCCTGAACGCAGGGGGCGTGTCCTGCGACCACCTTCACGTCTTCAGGATTTTGTGAGGTTCCGAGTTTGATGCTTGGTGTTTGTTTCCCTCTTTCTGGGATCTTTTTTTTTTAATGTATTTTTGCTGTTCAAGTACATTTGGGTGACAACTGTGATACAGAGGTTTTTTTTTCATGCTCAGGTTAAATTCTGCTAGGGGACTATTTTGAGAGGTTTCCTGTTGTCTCATGGGTGCCTGTGCCAATGTTTTATGTGAAACGGGGACATTTCAAGTTTAGGGGGGGACGTATGTCACAGATTGTGACAGATTGTTATGTTTTTTATATGTACTGTATATGAGGTGAGGTGTCCTGAGAGAGTTACCGTAGCTGCCATAAAGCAGTTGTTATTGTTGTTATCCTGTTACACTGGTACACAGGTGTGTGTGTAATAAAGTGGAAGCCGTGGATAAAGAAGCTCCCCGCCTATGTGCCGTTTATTGTTTTCTTATTAAGTGTATCCGGTCCAACGAACCCAGAAAGCTCGGTTACAGAGGTAAGAGAAAAGCTTTGTGAATACGGCTCCTGATCTAGGACTAAAAAACAGGTGTCAGAATAGCTGCTGAAATTAGCAAGAATTCAACTGGCTGTCTAGTTCACACACTCTGGTCAAACTGTTAACTAATATTACTGATTACCAGCTGACTGGACACAATATTCCCCAACATACAGAAATCAAATGATGAGATGACTTACTGTATTAATACCATATGGTCCTCTTCTCCATAGACTGTAAATATAACGGTCCTCTCCCACGTCGATCAGTCTGTACTTCAGCGAGCGTCTGAATCAAAGTGCGAGCGTCTTCTTTGTAACCAGAATGTAGCGTTGTTGTAGCGGGAATATCTAAATCTTACCCGGATACAGCAATGCTATTTATTGATTGGTTGTTGGGGTAGCTATATATATATATATATATTCTTTTTTTGATTAACTGGTGCGTGGCAAGCTCCTTCTGATCTCTATGGGAAACCCACTTGATTCATATCTGTTCCACTATTTAAAAAAATGGGTTAGGGTTAGGCGTTAAGGCGTATCCTGGTAATTTATGCGTGAGAAACACAAGGTATGGCGTGTGAGCGTGTGAACAGGTTGAAATGTGTGTCTCTCACTCCCAATGCGTGAGATTCAGAGCATTGAAGGTTGTCAGTTTTGATGCGCTTTGGCGCCATCAGGAGGTCTCTGAGTGCAACTGCAGTGTCATAAAAACGGTCACGCCTCCCCCTCTGACACCACGTGCATTTGTTGACAAACAAAGGGTGAGGAAGCCGGCAGAGACGCTGTGAGAAGATGAGGAACCGCGCAGACTCAAAAGGTACAGTAATATTACCAGATTTTGATGGAGCCTGAGTGTCTGCAGCCCGTTGTCTAGTTTGTTTATTCAACTGTTACCATGACAACTATAGGTCGTGGATAAATGGCTACATAGATCGGTTTGTAAGGTTACAAACAATTTGGAGACAAAAGTAAAGCTGCTAAACGTGAGACAATGATGACGTCACTGGTAAAGACGCAGCTCGGAGTGACTATGGGGTTTCCTATTGCGCGAGACGCTAGCTTAACATTCAGTACATTAGCCGTTAACATTCACGACTAATGAATAACTTTATGAATATTATTCAAAACTCCGCAGAACTGATACGGGATGAATCGAATATGATCAGTAACTGAAAACCACAGTTTGATTTCATCTAAACAACTAAAAAAATACTTTAAAATGTGTTTATCGACGGAGTGTGAATCATCATTAACTTACCTCCGACCAAGCTGTCAACGGCTCTGACCACATTCCTGACGTCATCACTCACACTGTGGTAATTCTAGAGTCTCTTGGGGATTATTCCTCTTCATTTTACTTTGTTGACTTTCAGAAACAAATTTTGGTTTTCAAAGCAATAATGTATGTGACACTTAGCAGGGCAACAACAGTGAGTGCTGTCAGATGGGGCCCCCTTAGGGAGGTTTCCTACTGTCATTTTGGGGCACTGCTTTGGTTTACATTTGTGAGCCCTGAGGGGCCCCTACTGGTCTGGGGCCCCAAGCAGTTGGGGCACACACACACAGACTCCAAAATAAACAGGCAGGAGAATAATGTATAACTCAAAAGAAGATATAAAATTAAAAACAAGTGTTTTGGGGAAAGTCTTATGCTGTCAATATCAACCTGTTGCACTGACAGAGTATGAGGTTTTTGTTTTTCAACATCGGTTTTCCTTTTATTCTAAGATTCAGCCCAAAACTTCAATTCACCATCAATGATGAGCCGGAGCCCGGAGTGGGGCTGAGTCAGTACAGGAATGCAGCATATAGACAATGTGTGTTATGGAAAATCAACAGGAGAGATACAACAAGTCACAATATACATGGGTAACACTTTACAATAAGGTACACACATTTTGCATACTTACTGGGAGACGAATGGGAAACTAACCACTAGATATAATCCAGAGTGCATATGTGAAAAGGGCTCTAGGTAACCATTAGTTAACAGGTAGATTTGTGTGGTTTATCCAGCTTTCATTATCCGTTAAATAATAATTCACTACTCTACAACATGTGATGAAGAAGTACTCAATATCTACCCAGTACTGAGTGGTTTTCTAATGGTTACTTGAAACTTTAATCACGTTATTTTTGCATTCCAGCATGAGCATACAAAAAAAAGTTTGGGTTTGGTGCTACATTACACAAATTTTCTACCAACATAACTTGAACTGCTCTTCTGCTGTTGCTCGTTTGGAGCGACAAGTGGTTCATCCATGCCATGATTGATGGTTAGTCTTTCACTGTGCCAAGACACACATGATCAGAACATGTGCTGCTGTGAAATGTTCTTATTCTTCCTGACACAATAAGTGTATAAAAGGCTCAGACAGTAGGTGGCCTTCCTGTTAATTGCTCACGCTCCTCCTGCGTGTTGATGACGTAAGCATCTCAAGCTTTTTGCTTCTGCCTTTTCCTTTTCAGTCGCTACATAACACATGACTGTTGACTCTGTTTGAACTGTCTGTATTGTTTAAAAATGATTGTATATGTATAATGGCTGAATAAAATACTCATACATACAGGAACAGTTTACCAGCATGAGTGTGTTCGGAGAGGAGAGCGGCAGATTATAAATTCATCGTACTCTGCAACATGATGATGAATCAGTTTATGGACGCCATCTTGTAATACTCTTAGTTCACCAGCAGATGCTGCCTGTGCTAGTTGTAAACCCAGGCAGTAAAGTGTATGTGAAGTTGTTAATCTGTCTAAAGAGCTAATTTCTTTCATTTAAGTTCATTGAACTCGAATATTTCTGCCAAATAACTTACTCTAATAATTGTCAGACGCTTATGATCTGACGAGGCTTAAATTTCTAGCTCCGTCCTCCCGATAGTTTAGAACTGAAGAAGGTGAAACCACTGAAACAAAAAACTTCAAGACGATTTCTTGGTGTGCACACTGTTCATTTATTGGTATAAAGCTTAAACACAGCTTGAGCAAACAGGAGCATCTTAATATATAATTTTCAGGTAACAGAAACTACATTTTCACATGAACAATGAGGACATTAAATTTCTGAAGCGAAGCACATTCTTATAAAATCCATTAATTCTAAAATCTGAAAATACAGCATTGAAAAAACACAACAGAAGCAAAATACATGATAATCACAATTCACACATTTCTTCATTAAGTATTCACCATGACGACCGTGTTTTACAGAGGACGTCACACCTACCAGGAGCTAGGGTGTAAGATTTAAAGGTCACATAGTCTCCTCCTCTTCAACCAGTTAAAAAAATTCTCAGAACTTCCAAAAACATGTGTGAAGTTTCTTGTTCTAAATCCACTCTGATCCTGTATTTGATCATGTCTATAAACCCCTCTATTTCAGCCCTGCTCAGAACAGACTGTTTCTGTGTCTGTACCTTTAAATATGTAAATGAGCTGTGTCTGACCACGCCCTGTCTCTGGAAGGTCTTGGGTGTACTTGGTCTTTCTCGCTCCATGTCCTATTGTTTACGGTGAGAAGGCAGACTCAGAGGGCAGAACAAACACCTAGCTGTGGGAGTGTCACCCACCTGGGGGAGGGGCTACTGCCCTTTGTGATGTCATGAAGGGAACTCCGTCCTGAATTAGTAAGACATTCCCAACTCTCTCGCTTTCTCTCTCTCCCCTGTTTCTAACTCTATTTACTGTCCTATCTCTAAATAAACGCATAAAAGCCCAAAAATAAAAATAATTAAGAAAATATATATATATATTTTTTTTTTAACCAGGAAAAAGTCTCATTGAGATTAAAAATCTCTTTTACAAGAGCATCCTGGCCAAGACAGGCAGCAGCACAATTACAGGGTTTCAGACATAAAACACTTAACAACAATGGACATAAATACAGGAATCACAAAAAGAACCAGTTCACCAGAGTCTGTCATAAGTCATGAGCAACAAAGCGATCAAAAAGGACAATACGAGTTAGCTAAAAAATCTACAGTCAGATATTTCTGCCTCCAGATCATTAAGACCACCTTTAAAAACATTCAAGGAAACCAGCTCCCGAAGACTTAGAGTATCTTGCAACCGATTCCAAGAAGAGGGAGCAGCATACTTGAACGCCCTTTTTCCTAATTCCGTACGGGCTTTAGGGATGGTAAGAAGGTGAAGATGGTAACTTCCATTACTTTATATGTAGCTCTGTAGGTAGGATGGAAGCAGACCGAGAATACCCTTATAAATAAAAATATGCCAGTGATTTAGTCTACGTGCAGACAAGGCAATCCAACCAACCCGAGCATACAAGGAGCAGTGGTGAGTAAGGGCTTTTAGATTGGTGATAAACCTCAGTGCCCCATGGTAGACAGTATCCAACGCATTTAGGCTTTGCCAGGATGCGTGCACGTAAAGAGCATCGCCATAGTCTAGCACTGACATAAAAGTGGCAGCAACAAGTGTTTTTTTGGCCTTAAATGAAAAGCAAGACTTAATTCTAAAATAAAATCCTAATTTTAACTTGAGTTTTTTTTAACCTGTTGTTGAATGTGAGGCTTAAAAGAGAAAATAATAAAAGTAAACCTTCCTTTAATTTATTTCAAATAGTTTTGTATGGCAAGACATTTGTTTTTAGTTAGTTTTTATCCTTATTTTTTGGACGCCCTGGCAGAATTGGCCCCCTCCTGTTTTTCATTCTTCTTCAGGATTCTGTTGCTCTTTATTACCACGTGTGAAAGCAAAACGCCTTTGTAGAAATGTTTTTTTTTTTTTTGCTTGGACAAAATTGTACCCCCTAAATTTGCCTCCCTATCTGTACTGCCTTGGCTCTTGCAGATTTCTGAGAAACTCCTCTATTTCTCTGCACATTATGCCTCTGTCTTTAGTCTTCTCCAGGATTCTGATGCTGTTGTCACGGTTGAAGGATATTTCTGGTATTGCTGCTGCCTTCATGTGATACTGTATGGACCTGTGGGAGTCATATAGATTAAAGTATAAATGATTTGCATATTTGTTGTAAAGCATCTGTTTGTCTGAAGGTTCTGCAGGTTCATTTTTGAGCAGTTTCTGAAATATCTGCTCAGCTTTGGCCTTGCTGTGATGTGACTTTGCATAGATAGTTGCGAGGTCTGTTTCCTTTTTGAGTGAAGAGTGAGGGTAAAGAGAGATCAGCTCCTCGTGGAGAGCGATTGCTCTGTCCACCATGCTTTGTTCTGGATCAGGGTAATCTCTCCTTTTATAAACGATCCTCCATCTGTAGCAGAACGCAACACATCTCTTCAGATAACACACATCTGGATGTTCTTTCAGAACTTCCTCTGCCAAATCAACGGCCTCATCAACTGATATGTATTTTATGTAAAGGTTTAGTAAGGCCCACATGCCACTGCTACTGCAGCACAGAGTGCTCACATTTCCAGCCAACTCACGGACTTCATCTCGAATGTTTTCTCCTTCATCAGCACGTTGTTCAAGGTAGAGCGCAGCGAGGTACAAGTTCTCTGGATCCCGTTCCTTGGCTTGTCTCATTTTCTCCAAGAGGTCAGGGTCCAGCCTTGTGTCACTGAAGTTTTGGGCCTTCTTTAACCATATGACATAGCTGGTGTTCCAATCCACCATGTCCGGCTGCATCCTGGCAGCTTTCTCGTAGTAATCAACAACCAGCTTCTTATCCTCTCTCAAAAACATCAGGGTCCAGGCCTTTTCAGCGTAGATCTCTGGATGGAGGTCGTCCTGGGTTGGAGATGGGTATTTTTCCATCAGGGCATCAACCTTTGACAGGTAAGCCTGACTCTCTGCTTGATCTCCCAGGTGGTGGTGCAGCCAGGCCAGGTTCCCATAGTTCACCACTAACCAAGCACCCTCATCTGCATCTCTCAGCTTGTTGAGGGTCTCTGCAGCCTTCTGGAACAAACTTTTAGCCTCTTCATTTAACCCCAGCTTATACTGAATGAACCCCCACAGGTTGTAATTGTGGCCCAGTTTTCTATTTCCCTTCTCTGTGCTGAAGTCCTCCATCTTGTGCGTGAGGCGTAACAGTTTTGGCTTGCTGTGGTCCAGGTTCCAGGTGAAGTGGCACTGCAGGGACTCCAGTGTGGTTTGACTCTGAGCAGCACTGATGGAGAATAAAAAAACAAACATTTTAACACATCAGCAGCTAGTTTGGATATGCTTTGAAGTGGGCTATGTAAGCAGGTCTATATCTTACAACTTATCAATAATGACACACACCATCCCAGCCACTGCCTGTTCATCCTGCTGACATCTAGCAGCACACATGTATGTTCTGCTACTTTATGACTGTATTTATGTTTGTAGTTTCTCCTCTACTCTTCAAATCCGATGTACACAGCAACGGAGGAGCCTCGTTTGTCAACCTGAGCTGTCAATCATGCCTTTATTCCCCTTTTTGTATCGTCAGCTAACTAAGTAAACTTCTCAGATAAATGAAAAACACAATAAATTATTTGACATCACTGCATGGGCTCAGGAACAGTTTCCAGGAGACATCACATCTCTGGATTCACAAAAGTTAGATTAAACTTTTGTTTTTGTCTTTTATTACCGCTGTCGCACGGGAAGTGATGGTTCTTTTAACCAATCAGTGGACGGCGGTGTGTCTAGATCCTACCTAATCGGTACGTATGGTACCCCAACAGAAGGGTACCAAAAAAGTAGGATGTTACAGATCTGTCATTTGGTACCGTTCCCAACTTCTGACAGTGGAAAAGACAACAAATGATGATGGTGGAAATAGAGCAATAAACTGCCCTACCTGTAATCGTGACTCGTCACCTTGCAGTGAAAATATTTGGAGCGTAAAATAAGACCAAGGAGAGCCTGGCTAAATCCTTTGGGGGGACAGGCCTACTGCAGAGTGGTATTAATGACCCTGTCCCAACTTTTTTTTATGTGTTACTAGCATAAAATATTAAATGGTCATAGTTTTCCAAAAAACATTAAATGTCTCAGCTTTAACAGTTGGCATGTTGTCTTTGTGCTATTTTTAATTAATTAGTCTTTATCTTTACATTTTACACAACGTCCCAACTTCTATTGAACGTGTGGGGTTCTTTGTTGTTAACATGTACTTCTTCTTAAAATGTATTCTTCCTTTATAAAGTAATTTACGTATATATACTTGATGTTTTTATTGCCTGAAGGACCAGCAATTGATAAGTTAATGTGCAACCTGATTGTGTGCAATTAAATTTATGAACCTTGAACCTTCCTACTGCTGCAGCTGATACCTTACTTCCTTATACCTTTAGTATGTTTTTATTAAACAGCAGAGTATTTAATTTCCATGGTAATCCTTATTTTACTGAAGGTAAATATATAATTATAATTCCACCTCTTAAAAAATAAACAAAAAAACAATTAGTCATAATATTGATTCCTTAAAAGGAAACACAAATTAAAATCACATTTTTTTTTTTAAGTTTATTTTTGGGCTTTTTGTGCCTTTAATGGAGAGATAGGACAGTGGATAGAATTAGAAATCAGAGATAGAGAGAGTGGGGAACGACATGCGAGAAAGGGTCCACAGTGCGGGATCGAACCTGGGCCGCCCGCTTGGAGGACTATAGCCTCCATACATGGGGGGCGCGCACTAACCACTGCGCCACCAGCGCCCCTAAAATCTAAATTTTGACCCCAGACAAACAAAATGTCACAAAAGCCCCAAAGTGAGAAAAGTAAACATATGAAACACTAAAATAATGAAGCTAAAGGGGAAGAAAAAGACTAATAGGAAAGGGTTTGGAATTAATAAATTAGAAACATGTAAACATTTGTATGCAAGTCAGATACTCACCTCATCTTTCTGCTGTTTCTTCCTCTCAGTCGTTTTCTGAAGATGACTTAGTCGAGCAGATGTTTCCTCTTGATGTTGCTCTCTGGTTACAGTCACTCCAGGTTTAGCTCTCTAGTGTGGATGACGTGATGTGCAAAAGCAGCAGCTTTAAATGTCCGAGATAGAGGCGTGACACTTTCCTTATCAGCAGGATGTTATGTGACTTTCCTTTCCTGAATTAGTAAGTCGTTCCCAACTCTCTCCCTCTCTCTCCCCTGTTTCTAACTCTATCCACTGTCCTATCTCTAAATAAATGAATGAAAGCCCAAAAATAAAAATAGCTAATAAAATAATAAAAGTAAACCTTCCTTTGTTTTATTTCAAATAGTTTTCTATGGCAAGAAATTCATTTTTAGTTAGTTTTTATCCTTATTTTTTGGACGCCCTGGCAGAATTGCCCCCCTCCTGTTTTTCATTCTTCTTCAGGATTCTGTTGCTCTTTATTACCACGTGAAAGCAAAATGCCTTCGTAGAAATTAGTTGTTGTTTTTTTTGCTTGTACTAAATTGTTCCCCCTAAATTTGCCTCCCTATCTTTATTGCCTTGGCTCTTGCAGGTTTCTGAGAAACTCCTCAATTTCTCTGTCTTTATTCTTCTCCAGGGTTCTGATGCTTTTCTTACGGAAGGAAGATTTTTCAGGTATTGCTGCTGCCTTCATGTGATACTGTATCGACCTGTGGTAGGCTTTTCGATCACAGGCTAAGTAATTTGCATATATGTTGTAAAGCATCTGTTTGTCTGAAGGTTCTGCAGGTTCATTTTTGAGCAGTTTCTGAAATATCTGCTCAGCTTTGGCCTTGCTGTGATGTGACTTTGCATAGATAGTTGCGAGGTCTATTTCCCTTTTGAGTGAAGAGTGAGGGTAAAGAGAGAGCAGCTCCTCGTGGAGAGCGATTGCTGTGTCCACCATGCTTTGTTCTGGATCAGGGTAATCTCTCCTTTTATAAACGATCCTCCATCTGTAGCAGAGTGCAACAAATTTCTTCAGATAACGCACATCTGGATGTTCTTTCAGAACTTTCTCTGCCAAATCAACGGCCTCATCAACAGATATGTGTTCTGTGTGAAGGTTTAGTAAGGCCCACATGCCACTGCCACTGCAGCACAGAGTGCTCACATTTCCAGCCAACTCACGGACTTCATCTCGAATGTTTTCTCCTTCATCAGCACGTTGTTCAAGGTAGAGCGCAGCGAGGTACAAGTTCTCTGGATCCCGTTCTTTGGCTTGTCTCATTTTCTCCAAGAGGTCAGGGTCCAGCATTGGGTCACTGAAGGTTTGGGCGTTCTTTAACCATATGACATAGCTGGTGTTCCAATCCACCATGTCCGGCTGCATCCTGGCAGCTTTCTCGTAGTAATCAACAACCAGCTTCTTATCCTCTCCGAAGAACATCAGGGTCCAGGCCTTTTCAGCGTAGATCTCTGGATGGAGGTCATCCTGGGATGGAGATGGGTACTTTTCCATCAGGGCATCAACCTTTGACAGGTAAGCCTGACTCTCCTCTAGATCTCCCAGGTGGTGGTGCAGCCAGGCCAGGTTCCCGTAGTTCACCACTAACCAAGGACCCTCATCTGCATCTCTCAGCTTGTTGAGGGTCTCTGCAGCCTTCTGAAACAAGTTCCTCGCCTCTTCATTTAACCCCAGTTTATACTGAATGAACCCCCACAGGTTGTAAATGTGGCCCAGCCATCTATTTCCCTCCTCTGTGCTGAAGTCCTCCATCTTGTGCGTGAGACGTAAAAGTTTCGGCCTGCTGCGGTCCAGGTCCCAGGTGAAGTGACACTGCAGGGACTCCAGTGTGGTTTGACTCTGAGCAGCACTGATGGAGAATACAAAAACAAACATTTAAACACATCAGCAGCTAGTTTTGACTCTTGTGTTCTTATTTGTTATGTCTCGTCTCGCAGTGTCTCCTTTACTCTTCTAAACTGTCAATCACTTTTATTACCCTATTATATAGTCAGACAATCAAGTAAACTTCTCAGATAAATAAAAAACAGACTAAATTATTTGGTGGACATCACTGCATGGGCTCAGGAACACTTCCAGGAGACATAGTCTGTGAACACGTTAGCTGAAACTCTACCATGTGTAGGGTTGCCACCTTCCAAGCAGAAAAACAAGGGACACCCCGCAGCGGGTTGCAACTCAGTAGGGGCCTCACTGGCCCAACGGTGGGGTGGGGCACCAGTTGTGGTGAATCATGATTTAAAACGTGGTTTTAATGAAGTAATAAGAGTCATACTTAAAGTTTTAAGTGCTTTATGAACACATTTTTTTCTGAAATAATTTACAAAAATGCAAAACTTCAGTGTAAAGGCAGATACAGTAATGTATGCACAATGAAATGCACCTAACACGACTTCAGCAGATGATTACTATTAGCTATCTAATTTACAACTTAACTTAAACTTCAAATAAAGTTATTAACTTAACATTAATTCATTAACAGAGTATTATTGAAGTGCTTTTGACACTGCTGTAACATAGAGGGGAGCAGTAAGATAACAATTTTTTTATTAAATAAACAGTACGAATTTAATAGTATTTTCATTCATTTATTCTGTCCTCCTGTCTGTCGTTTTTGTTGTTTTCTTATGAAATCATGAATGATACTATTAATATGGTTTTGAACTATTTTCTTATTGTATTAATTAAGTGTCTACTGTCGATATATCGATGTTGTATTGATGATATCTCGCCCAGGACAAACTGTGAATACAGATTTGGCTAAAATAAATACGTACCGAAAAATATTCACACTATCCAAACTATACTGGAATAACCTATTTATAAACATGGGAGAAAATATATTAAGTAGGCCTACAATAGTTTCCTTTACATTATATTCATTTTCACTGACACTGTCAAGCCAGGCATTACTTTCTACTCACGTCTGTATTTCTGCATCCGTTTACGTTTCAATGGTGCACGGTGCGGGAATCAGAGACACCTGCAGACATGTTTCCTTCTGACTCCTATGACTTTCTCTCACCCAATCACTGACAAGCTCTCATTGCTCATGCCAAAAAAGAACCAAACAAACCAACGGACACTCCGAGGAGGTGGGAACTAGCCGGCTGAATGATGCTGAGTTCAAAGCATCTTGGAAATACGGGACAAACCGCGTCCCGTATTGATTCAAAACGGGACGCAATATCAAAGTGTAAAATACGGGACGATTCCGTATTTTACGGGACGGGTGGCAAACCTAACCATGTGTCATGATTTGGTTTTGTATTTGAGTTTCCCTGTTTTATCCCAGTGTTGCTTGTTTCCCTTGTGTGTTAATGTTCCCTAGTGTTGCTGGTTTTTCCCTTGTGTGTTTCCTAGTTTTGTCTTCAGTGTTTTCTGTTTTATTTTGTCATTTATTATCCTCGTGTATCTCTGTGTTCTAGTGTGTTTTGTTAGATTCTTGAGTTCTGTGTGTCTTTAGTGTTTCATGATTTAGTTTGTAGTTGTCCTCAGTGTTTCTTGTATTCCTGCCTCTGTGTGTTTCCCAGTGTGTTTGCCCTGATTGTCTTCACCTGTGTCGTTAGTCTCACCTGTGTCTGATTACCCCATGTCTATTTAGTCTCTGTGTTTCTTCCCTTCTGTGGCAGTTCATTGTATGTGTTTGTCGGTGCGTATGTTATGTCAGTGTCCCGGTGGCTCCCTGTTTTTGAGCCCTGTGTTTTTGTTGAACTTGTTGAAGTAAGTTTTTGTTTGGCTTTTTGTTAAAATAAATAGTTTAGTTAATTCTGCACTTGGGTCCACACCTCCTTGTTTTCCAATTGTGACACCACGCAAAGAGCAAGCTGTATATAAACCAGATCCAGAAACATTGCTGGCTTTCCTTGGGCCTGAGGTCAATTAAAATGGACTTAGTCAAAGTGGAACACTGTCCTGAGGTCTGACAATTCACAATTTGAAATCTTTTTAGAAAAAATGGACGCTGCATCCTCCGGAGCTAAATAGGAGAGGGACCATCTGGCTTGTTATCAGCGCTCCGATAAAAAAACAGCACCTGTGATGGTATGGGGGTGCATGGGTAAACTGCACATCTATCAAGGCTCCGTTAATGCTGAACCATACATAAAGGTTTTGGAGCAACATATGCTGCCAAATAGAAAACCTCTTTTCTGGGAAGGCCTTGTTTATTGCAGCAGCATAATGTCAAACCACATTCTGCACACTGACAACAGAATGGCTCACAAGTCAAAAGCCTCATTTCCACCTAGCGGTCCGGTCAGTGGTCTGTACCTCCAAGGTCGCCCATGGGGGCCAAAAATCCAAAACAGCATTGAAATAACTCTCGAAACCTACGGGATATTTAAACTTGGCGTGTTTTCTGTTTGTCCTTTATTACTGCTGTCAGACGGAAAGTGGCGGTTCTTTTAACCAGTCAACGGACTGCGATTTGTCTCACTCCAACCTTTAGGGTTGGATTGGTACACTTGACACATAATGTGGATCTAATGTGTTTGGATTAAATCTTTTATTGGATTTAAACCGTTGGGACTCAGTTTGATGAATTATTATGATCAGGAGAGTTCAGTAAACCTTTAAACGGTTAAAAGACGTTGTTTGTTTGTCGGTGGTCTGACAGGTGGGTAGATTGTGACTGCTGTGGTGGTCTGACCTGCACACACTGGGCCGTCTGAGTAACAGGGTCAAATATACTGGTGCACCGTTTATGTTTTCATAATTATATCAGATCAGCATATTGATTTACTTTGTTTGACTGAAACCTGGCTGTGTCGAGATGAATATGTTAGTTTAAATGAATCCACTCCTCCCAGTCATTTTAATACTCATATACCTCGAGACACCGGACGAGGTGGTGGAGGAGCAGCTATTTTTAATTCTAGTCTTCTAGTTCACCCTCAACCAAAGCTGAATTTTTCTTCTTTTGAAAACCTTGTTCTTAGTCTTTCACATCCAGTCTCAAGAACTTTTCAGCCAGTTCTAGTTGTTGTAGTTTACCGCCCTCCTGGCCCATATTCTGAGTTTCTATCTGAATTTGCAGAATTTTTATCAAATTTACTCCTTAGCAGTGATGGAATAATTGTTGTAGGTGACTTCAATATCCATGTGGATGTTGAAAATGATAGCCTTAACACAGCTTTCATGTCATTATTAGACTCTATTGGTTTCACCCAGGGTGTAAACGAACCTACTCATCGTTTTAACCACACCCTAGATCTTGTTTGAGCTTATGGCATTGAAATCCAAAACCTTACAGTTTTCCTAGAAAATCCTCTTCTATCAGACCATTTCCTTATTACTTTCGACTTTGTCCTACCAGAATTAGCTCTGCTTAATAAAAATGTGCTCTCTAGAAGTTTATCTGATAGAGCTGTAGCTAGATTTAAGGAAGCTATTTCAGCTGCTTTTGATTCAGTACCGTGTTTCAACCCAGTTGGAAACTCTTATGATAGCTTTAGTCCCTCTCAGCTAGATCAGTTTGTTGATAGTGCAGTGGATTCGCTGAGAGTTACTCTTGATTCGATTGCTCCCCTAAAACAGAAGGTTATCAAACGGCAGAGACTAGCTCCATGGTTCAACTCAGAAACCCGTACTCTAAAACAATCGTCGCGAAATTTTGAAAGAATATGGCGCTCGACCAAAACGGTAGAATCTCGTTTATTCTGGCAGGATAGTCATAGAAAATATATGAAGGCTCTACATCACGCTCGAGCTGCCTACTACTCCTCTCTAATCGAGGAAAACAAAAGCAATCCTAGATACCTTTTCAGCACTGTAGCCAGGCTGACAGAGAGTCATGGCTCCATTGAGCCTTGTATTCCTTTAGCCCTCAGCAGTAATGAGTTCCTGATCTTTTTCAACAACAAAATTCGAGACATCAGAGACAAAATTGTTAACCTCCTGCCCTTACCTGGTGCAGATACGTCTGATACGGCAGAGACAGTTCCAGGACCAGATATTAGTCTAGACTGTTTTTTTCCAATCAACCTTTCAGAGCTAAATTCAATTATTTCTGCGTCGAAACCATCAACCTGTCTTTTAGACCCAATCCCAACCAAGCTGTTTAAGGAAGTCTTTCCCTTAGTTAGCAACTCTATATTAAATATGATCAATATGTCTTTACTGGCAGGCTATGTACCACAGTCATTTAAAGTAGCGGTAATCAAACCTCTACTCAAAAAACCTACTCTATTGACTATCAGATCCTATTATACAGACTTGAACATTTACTTGGAATTACAGGGACTGCTTTAAGTTGGTTTGAATTCTACTTATCAGACCAATCTCAGTTTGTACATGTTAATGATGAGTCTTCTATGCACACCAAAGTTAGCCATGGAGTGCCACAAGGTTCAGTGCTTGGACCAATTCTCTTTACATTATATATGCTTCCTCTGGGAAATATTATGAGGAAACACTCCATACAGTTTCATTGTTATGCAGATGATACTCAGCTTTATGTATCAATGAAGCCCGATGGCACCAGTCAGTTATGTAAGCTAGAAACGTGCCTTAAGGATGTTAGGACCTGGATGAACAGAAATGTTTTGCTACTTAACTCAGACAAGACTGAAGTTATTGTGCTAGGCCCTAAAAACCTCAGAGAGACTTTTTCTAGTGATGTGACTGTCCTTAATGACATCAGCCTGGCATCTAGCACCACTGTTAGGAATCTAGGAGTTCTATTTGATCAAGATATGTCCTTTAGCTCTCACATCAGGCAAATTTCAAGAACAGCCTATTTTCACCTTCGTAATATATCCAAGATCAGGAATATCCTGTCGCAAAATGATGCAGAAAAACTAGTTCATGCATTTGTTACCTCCAGATTGGATTATTATAATTCTCTTTTGTCAGGGTGCGATGGTGGATCTCTAAAGACTCTTCAGCTAGTCCAGAACGCTGCAGCTCGTGTACTGACTAGAACTAGGAAAAGGGACCACATTACTCCTGTGTTGGCTTCTCTGCACTGGCTCCCTATACAGTCTAGAATAGAATTCAAGATCCTTCTTCTCACTTACAAAGCTCTAAATGGCCAGGCACCATCTTATCTTAAGGAGCTACTAGTGCCGTACTGCCCCTCGAGAACATTACGGTCCCAGAATGCAGGCCTGCTAGTGGTACCTACAGTCTCTAAGTGTACTATGGGAGGTAAAGCCTTCAGTTATCAGGGTCCGGGAGGCAGACACACTCTGTATTTTTAAGAATAGACTTAAAACTTTCCTTTTTGATAAATCTTATAATTAGGGCTGGTGCTGGTGTAGACCAGCTCCTAGTTATGCTGCTATAGGCTTAGACTACCGGGGGAACTGGCACCTTGAGCTCTTATCTCTTTGTCTCTCTCTCTCTCTCTCTCTCTCTCTCTCTCTCTCTCTCTCTCTCTCTCTCTCTGTCTGTGCATATACAGTACATCATATTACTGCATGTAGCTATCTGTAAAGCTCAGTCACTAACCACCTACTTTCCTGGGAGCTCTTGAGCTGTCTTAGGCTCCTCGAGATTGTTGGTTGACGGCCTGACAGAACTTATCTCGAGATAACACTTGTTATGAGTTGACGCTATACAAATAAAAACTGATTGATTGATTGATTGATTGAGTCTTTGGTTAGTATTATGTATCCGTTTTGCCCCCTCCCCTCTGCCCTTTTGTACAATTCCCAGTGGGAGAGGTGGGTGTCCATTGTTTTGCCTAAGTGAGAGAAACAATTAAATAAGTCATCATAGAATAAATTGTTATTCCAAGTCTACAAGACAAACAGTTTAATGACGTGGTTAATCTCTTATGTTGCAAAAACAACTACAAAACATTTGACGATCAGTCGACGATGTAAATCCGTTGGGGGGACAGGCCTACTGCAGAGTGGTAAACATGACCCTGTCACAGCTTTTTTTAAATGTGTTACTGGCATAAAATATAAAATGGGCACATCATACTTTCCCAAAAAACATTGAAATGTCTTAGTTTCAACAGTTGTCTATGTGTTATTTTCAATTAATCAATTTGTATCTTATCATTTTACACAACGTCCAACTTCTATTGAACCAGTGGGGTTGTTTGTTCTTAACATGTACTTCCTGTGCAGAGGTTTACGCAGAGGCCTCTGGTAAACAGGATATGGGCTTGGTCCGATATGAACAGCAATATTTCAGCAGCTGTCGCAGTTTTATTTTAACACACAAGCACAATACATTTTCCATTACACATTCCACCTCTTCAATAAACCCCCCAGAAAAATCAGTCGTAATGATGATTACTTAAAAGGAAACACAAATTAAAATTGTCCCTCACCCTGCACACTCAAAAAGACCACATCATAACCTCAATCTGGCCTTTGAATACTCGCTCTCTCAACAATAAAAGCCTCATTCTCCATGACTTCATAACCGACACCAATAATGGACTCCCTTTTTCTCACCGAAACCTGGCAAAAAGCCATGGAATATTTCTCACTAAACTAAACCACAAACACAGGATACACATACATCGACAAACCCCGTCTCAATGGACAGGGTGGTGGTGTTGCTGCTGTTTACAGGAAGAACATTGAAACTAGCACCATTCCCAACCCTGCAGTTGACTCCTTTGAACACATTGTTTTCAAACTCTCTGGTCCTACTCCCCTGGTCACTGCTGTAATCTATCGTCCCCCCCAAACCAAACCCTTCTTTTTTCAGTTATTTATGACTCTCTTACCCAACTCTGCTCAATTTCAACTTCTCTTTTGCTCCTTGGGGATTTTGACTTCCACATCAATGACACACAATGTTAAACTGCGAAAGAATTCCTGGACCTACTTCACTGCCTCAACTTCACACAGCAAATCAACTTACCTACTCACAGCCAGTGCCACATTCTGAACTGGACACAATCCATCAACTGTCAAGTCTCAACCTCAACATCTCCAACCATCTGGCTATGAACATGGACATTGACATCCCTCTTCCCACTCCAAAGCTAAAACAAAAAATCTCCTTCAGAAACGTAAATTCAGTCGACCCCCCAGCTTTATCAGCCTCTATAACCAACACAATCCCCCCCAATTTGATAATCCCTCTGAATTCATCACTTAACATAACAACACACTCTCCTTCTGTCTAGATCAACTGGCTAAACTTAAAACTAAAACTCTCTCATTCACACACTCTGCACCCTGATACACTCTCAAACTCCATAAAATGAAATCCCACAAACGCCAGCTGACTACCTCAGACAATACAAGGAAGCTCTCAGCACAGCCCGGTCCACCTATTACTCACACCTAATCCACTCAGGCTCATCCAACCCCAAGGCTCTCTTCTCTGCAATAAACAAACTCTTCAAACCCAGTGACAACACCTCTTCTCCTTCACAGTTGACAAATGCAATGCTTTACCCAAAACACTCAAACTGGCAGCCGTCACCACCATCCTCAAGAAACCTGGACTCAAAACCGACAGCATGTGAAACTTCCACCCCATCTCCAACCTCTACTTTCTGTCAAAAATACTGGAACGTGTTGTCTCCTACCCAGATCAAATCCCACCTCCAATAACCTGTTTGAACCATTTCAGTCTGGCTTCATAGCACAGAAACAGCTCTCCTCAAAGTCACCAACGACCTCCTCAACATCCTCAACATCCTCGGCCTCACTGCAGCCTTTGACACCATCAGCCACAATATTCTTCTATCCAGCTTAGAACACTCACTCAACTTCACTGGCACTGCTCTTTCCTGGTTAAAATCCTACCTCACCGACAGACAACAGTTTATCAAAATCCATCTTTAACTTGTTTTTATTAATATTAGCTTAATGTGATACACTTGATACCCTTCTGTTTCTAAAAATGATCATCCAAAGTCCTTAATAAACTCCAAAACATCCAGAACTGTGCTGCACCCCGTCTCACCCACACCCGATCCAGTGAACCCCTCACCCCTGTCCTACATATCTCCACTGGGTCCCTGTCCCATACCGTATCCAATTCAAAATCCTGCTCCTTACACATAAAGCCCTTAACCACCAGGTCCCCTCCTATCTCACAGTTCACCCTCACACTCCTGCACGCAGCCTCCATTCTTTAAAAGCCAACCTCCTGTCTCCCCCACTTAGAACCAAGGAACGAACCTGGGGGGACAGAACCTTCTCCATAGCTGCCCCCTCCCTCTGGAAACTCACTCCCTACACACATTCAACACTGCACTGACCCTTCTACATTCAAATCACTAATCAAAACTCACCTCTCCAAATAAGCTTTTATGATTGTGATGTGTGTTCTGTATATCTGTCGCTGCACCTTCATGTTGTTTTATTTATGATTTGTGTGTAATGTTGCAGTGTCTGTTAGTCTGTCCTTACTGTTCTGATCCTTCTGTCTTTTTAACAAATGTACAGTGTCTTGAAATTGAAACTTATAAATAAAATGTATTATTATTATTTTACCCCAGACAAACAAAAAGTCACAAAAGCCTCAAAGTGAGAAAAGTAAACGTATGAAACACTAAAATAATGAAGCTAAAGGGAAGAAAAAGACTAAAAGGAAAGGGTTTGGAATTAATAAATTAGAAACATGTAAACATTCGTATGCAAGTCAGATACTCACCTCATCTTTCTACTGTTTCTTCCTCTCAGTCGTTTTCTGAAGATGATTTAGTCGAGCAGATGTTTCCTCTTGATGGTGCTCTCTGGTTACAGTCGCTCCAGCTTCAGCTCTCTAGTCTGGATGACGTGATGTGCAGCAGCAGCTTTAATTGTCCGTGATAGAGGCGTGGCACTTTCCTTATCAGCAGGATGTTATGTGACTTTCCTTTCCTTTCTTAAGAATTAAAACTCAAAGCCTCAATATGTTGTCAGTTTTGGTGCGCTTTGGCGCCATCAGGAGGTCACTGAGTGCAACTGCAGTGTCATAAAAACGGTCACGCCTCCCCCTCTGACACCACGTGCATTTGTTGACAAACAAAGGGTGAGGAAGCCGGCAGAGACGCTGTGAGAAGATGAGGAACCACGCAGACTCAAAAGGTACAGTAATATTACCAGATTTTGATGGAGCCTGAGTGTCTGCAGCCCGTTGTCTAGTTTGTTTATTCAACTGTTACCATGACAACTATAGGTCGTGGATAAATGGCTACATAGATCGGTTTGTAAGGTTACAAACTTTTTGGAGACAAAAGTAAAGCTGCTAAACGTGAGACAATGATGACATCACCGGTAATGACACAGCTCAATCTGTAATAAATGATGTCTGCAGGGATGTTCATTCTGCCGTATTACAGACTTGTTAGGCAGTAGTATAACCAGTTTGCAACCCTATGTAGAAAGTTACGTTATATAACGGTCTGTTTGTGCATTGCTGATGTAACCCCGTGTGTTCTGGGTTGTGGAAAGGACTCAGGAGACAGCTCGTGTGTTCTGGCTCTGTATTTACAGACAAATTAACAGAAACCGATGAATTGTGTTGTGAGCCGGGATCAAACATCTCCCCTGATAAATAAAAAAAACGTGTTATTTAGGAGAGCCAGAGTCAGAACATTAGCCGTTAACTTTCATGACTAATGAATAACTTTATGAATATTATTCAAAACTCCTCAGAACTGATACGGGATGAATCGAATATGATCAGTAACTGAAAACCACAGTTTGATTTCATCTAAACAACTAAAAAAATACTTTAAAATGTGTTTATCGACGGAGCATGAATCATCATTAACCTACCTCCGACCAAGCTGTCAACGGCTCTGACCACATTCCTGACGTCATCACACACACTGTGGTAATTCTAGAGTCTGTTGACTGTGTTTGAACTGTCTGTATTGTTTAAAAATGATTGTATATGTATAATGGCTGAATAAAATACTCATACATACATGATCAGTTTGCCAGCGTGCGTGTGTTCGGAGAGGAGAGCGGCAGATTATAAATTCATCGTACTCTGCAACATGATGAATCAGTTTATGGACGCCATCTTGTAATACTCTTAGTTCACCAGCAGATGGCGCATGTGCTAGTTGTAAACCCAGACAGTAAAGCGTATGTGAAGTTGTTAATCTGTCTAAAGAGCTCATTTCTTCCATTTATGTTCGTTGAACTCGAATATTTCTGCCAAATTACTTACTCTAGTAATTAAAAGGAATATATTATGTTAGAAATGAGTGTTTGTTTTCTATTTAATCTTTGTGCTGGATGTGAACATTGTTATTCATGTCATGTTTGTGACCCTGTATAAACCAGCTCTCTCAGAACACTCCGTTTTAGTGTGTGTGTCTCTTTAAATGTGATGATGAAATCGTTTAGTGTGATAGCACTAAACAATAGCAGCTTTAGCAGAATTAGGACGCTTATGATCCGACGAGGCTTAAATTTCTAGCGCCATCCTTCTTCAGTTTAGAACTGAAGTTAGTTAGTTTTTATCCTTATTTTTTGGACGCCCTGGCAGAATTGGCCCCCTCCTGTTTTTCATTCTTCTCCAGGATTCTGTTGCTCTTTATTACCACGTGTGAAAGCAAAACGCCTTTGTAGAACTTTTTTTTTTTTTTTGCTTGGACAAAATTGTACCCCCTAAATTTGCCTCCCTATCTGTACTGCCTTGGCTCTTGCAGATTTCTGAGAAACTCCTCTATTTCTCTGCACATTATGCCTCTGTATTTAGTCTTCTCCAGGATTCTGATGCTGTTCTCACGGTTGAAGGATTTTTCTGGTATTGCTGCTGCCTTCATGTGATACTGTATCGACCTGTGGGAGTCATTTAGATTAAAGTATAAATGATTTGCATATTTGTTGTATAGCATCTGTTTGTCTTCAGGTTCTGCAGGTTCATTTTTGAGCAGTTTCTGAAATATCTGCTCAGCTTTGACCTTGCTGTGATGTGACTTTGCATAGATAGTTGCGAGGTCTGTTTCCTTTTTGAGTGAAGAGTGAGGGTAAAGAGAGAGCAGCTCCTCGTGGAGAGCGATTGCTCTGTCCATCATGCTTTGTTCTGGGGAACTACTGCTTTTATAAACGATCCTCCATCTGTAGCAGAACGCAACTAATTTCTTCAGATAACACACATCTGGATGTTCTTTCAGAACTTTCTCTGCCAAATCAACGGCCTCATCAACTGATATGTATTTTATGTAAAGGTTTAGTAAGGCCCACATGCCACTGCCACTGCAGCACAGAGTGCTCACATTTCCAGCCAACTCACGGACTTCATCTCGAATGTTTTCTCCTTCATCAGCACGTTGTTCAAGGTAGAGTGCAGCGAGGTACAAGTTCTCTGGATCCCGTTCCTTGGCTTGTCTCATTTTCTCCAAGAGGTCAGGGTCCAGCATTGGGTCACTGAAGTTTTGGGCGTTCTTTAACCATATGACATAGCTGGTGTTCCAATCCACCATGTCCGGCTGCATCCTGGCAGCTTTCTCGTAGTAATCAACAACCAGCTTCTTATCCTCTCCTAAGAACATCAGGGTCCAGGCCTTTTCAGCGCAGATCTCTGGATGGAGGTCGTCCTGTGATGGAGATGGGTATTTTTCCATCAGGGCATCAACCTTTGACAGGTAAGCCTGACTCTCTGCTTGATCTCCCAGGTGGTGGTGCAGCCAGGCCAGGTTCCCGTAGTTCACCACTAACCAAGCACCCTCATCTGCCTTTCTCAGCTTGTTGAGTGCCTCCGTAGCCTTCTGAAACAAACTGTTAGCCTCTTCATTTAACCCCAGCTTATACTGAATGAACCCCCACAGGTTGTAAATGTGGCCCAGCCATCTATTTCCCTTCTCTTCGCTGAAGTCCTCCATCTTGTCTGTGAGACGTAAAAGTTTCGGCCTGCTGCGGTCCAGGTCCCAGGTGAAGTGGCACTGCAGGGACTCCAGTGTGGTTTGACTCTGAGCAGCACTGATGGAGAATAAAAAAACAAACATTTAAACACATCAGCAGCTAGTTTTTTTTGCTTTGAAGTGTGCTATGTTTGGATGTTTACTGTTCATCTCCCATGAAGAAAATAAGATGTTTTAAAGAAGCAATATGTAACTCAGACACCTAATGTTTAAAATGAGTACTGCAGTTAAAATTCTAAACATTGTATGGTCACAAATTAGACGACACTTTGGGTGGCTTTCCCTCCCTAAAGCAACGCCCATTCGTAATAATCACCTTTTTATACCAGCTAGGATTGACCCACGATTTACATCTTTGGAGAGGAATCGCCTGCGCTGTCTGGGTGACTTATACATTAATGATGTTTTTGCCAGTTTCGAACAATTATGTTCTGCATTCAATTTAAATAGCTCCGACCTTTTTCGATATTTTCAGCTCCGTGATTTTGCTAGGACCCACTCACCGGCATTCCCTCAAGTTCCAAACCCTAGTGGCATTGATCTGGCACTCAAGGCAAGAGTCTTGCCCAAAGGTCAGGTTTCCTACCTTTATGACCTCTTGTTCACAACTAACGAGTCCGTGGTAAATAAGATCAAGGCTGATTGGGAAATCGAATTACAAACCAACCTTTCTGAGGATTTCTGGAAAAATCTCTTGGGTCTGTTAATTCATCTAACACTAACACCTCCAGTCTGGTTAAGAAGGCTCATCAATGCCTCTTTTTCCTGAGGACACTGAAGAGACACCACCTGTCTTCAGCTGTACTGATGAACTTCTACCGCTGTGTGATCGAGAGCATCCTGACCAGCAGTGTCACAGTCTGGTCCGGAAACTGCTCTGTCACAGACTGTAAGGCGCTACAGTGGGTGGTAAAAACCGCCCAGCGTATCACAAGGTGTCCACTTCCTGCCATTGAGGACGTCCAAAGAAAACGCTTTTCCCCGAATTTGCGGTGAGCTCACAGTATCCTTAAAGACTCCTCCCACCCTGCCCACAGACTGTTTACCCTCCTGCCCTCCGGTAGGCGCTTCAAAAGCCTCCGGACCAGAACCAGCAGACTGATCATTTAGTCTATGGCGAGTTGCGACTAGCAGTAGTGGTCTGTCTTTATTCGTCTGTTTTCTGATGTCGTCAGTGTATAATCGACCAGAAACAACCTGATTTATAGCTCACTGCTCGTCGCACACTTCTGGGTATGGAGTTTTTATTCTTAATCATCACATGGACTTTGTTGACTGTGGCTCAGAGTTTGTTTGATCCCTGCCACTCGCATACGGGCCAGATTCAGTATTCTCGGGGATTTCTACTGGATCTAAAGTATCAACAGCAGCCACTGTCGCACCTAATTACCGAAGACTGTTTAACAGTGGATATCTCCGGTCATCGTGATGATTTTAACAAAAAGAACAACAAAGGGAAAGTACGGAAACGAGGGAGACGGGGTGGTGTCCGAGAGAGGCTCAAGCATCTGAATCTCCACCGTATACCCCTCTCCTCGATGCTGCTCTGTAATGCCCAATCCATCAGAAACAAGATCGACGAGATCTCATTCATCTGGAGAAATTCAGAGACTCGTGCATAATGGCTTTCACCAAGACCTGGCTTACCTCTTCGGACTTGGACACGGATCTAACTCTCTGCGGTTTTGGGACATCGGTGAGGCTTGACAGAAACGTTAACGTCACAGGGAAATCCCAAGGGGGAGGTGTTTGCCTCTATGTAAATCAGCGGTGGTGAAAGAACATCACTGTCAGAGAGACTGTGTGCACTGAGGACATTGAACTGCTGTCCGTATCTGTGCGCCCCTTCTATCTCCCCCGCAAATTTCCCCGAATATTTGTTACTGTCGTGTACATACATCCAAAAGCCAACGCGAGGAATGCAGTAAATACTATTCACAAAATTACACAAAAACTACAGTCCCTCTCTCCTGATGCACCTTGTTTCATCCTTGGCGATTTCAATCACTGTAACTTGAAATCATTGAGCAACTTTCACCAGTATATTTCTTGCCCCACCAGACTGAACAAAACTATTGACCTGTGTTATGGTTTAGTCAAAGGTGCATATAAATCGGTTTCCCTGCCCAGCAGGATGGTATGAGTTTCATTTCTGAAGAATTGAAACTCAAAGCCTCAGGGCTCTCAAGTGTGTGTGTATATGTGTGTGTGTGTGTGTGTGTGTGTGTGTGTGCGTGCGTGCGTGCGTGCGTGTGTGATTACGGTTAGTGTTGTTCATTGTAAGTGTTAGTGGCAGGTTTGGAGGCCTTCAGCACAGGGGGTTGGTGGCTCCCATTTGAAACACTGTGGTTCCAGGCCAGCCATTTTGACTGTCATGATTGGCGAAAGTGTTCCATTCAGTGCCAAGCTGTTTCTTGTTTTGGTCTTGTTGAGGCCGACCATGGAGAAAACCCTCTCTGCATCCGCATTTGAGTGTGGGAGCAATAAAACTAATGCTGCTATCTTAGATAGCCTCCCAAACTGGCTCAAACCGGTCACCTTTGAAAAAAGGAACCAACTATTACTCAAATGTTTTGCTTTTATTATGTCAATTAATTATGTGTATGTCAGGTGGTGCCAAATATTTCTTGCCTTGCTCTTGGCTGAGGACATACTCCCCCAAAACTCCTCAACATTAAAGGTGGTGGGATCTTGGGGCATGGGGATCTCCATGAGTTGATACTCCAGGAACTCCTCACTCACCTTGTCCTGTTCCTGTGGCCCATGGAAAGGAAGTAGTTCCTGAAATCTAAAAAGAGCACCTTGTGTAAAGAACTGATTAAGATACCGTGGGAGAAAAAAACAGGATTCGTTTTGTGACCATCATTAAACTAAACAATTTATTCAATAGGTTGAAACTATGGAAACTGTGGAAACCCTTGCCTGTCAACAAAATAAAGGACATCTTCCACCCCACACTCAGCACTCTGCTGCACATCCAGGAATTTAGCATGCTTCAGAAGGGCCTCCTTCTGGGGGAGTTTGTTGATGCTGTACTCCACAGCCCTGATCAGAAACGCCAGTGCTGCCTGCTGCAATAGCTGCACCTCCTGAGGTGTGATGTCTCCAGCCTCAAGGAGCCTGTTGAGGGTAGCTCTGGTGGTGAAGCCAACATTCAGCTTTTCTCCTATCAGAGAGAGAAAAGAAAGAGATAAAGCACATTAAGTACAGATAGTTTAAACACTATCTATGGGTTTTACCCATAGACTACATGTACATTTTATGCCCTTTCCATCACATCAGAGATCTCACTCAACTCATAACAACAATCTTCACAAAAAAAGTGTATTTTTGGACAATGAGCATACAGGTTTATCTCCTTACGAGACTTGAAAGCATTACCTGGCAGTTGGTTTAGTGTCATTGTAGAGGATGTCATGGACTTGTCGGCCCTGTAGTGCTATCGGCTTCATGAACCTTGCATACAGTTTCAAGATGAACTTCGTCATCTGCAAAATTGTAGTTCATAAAAGATTTCCATGTATTACTCGAAAAAGGACATATCAGCCAATGAAAAAATAGGCAGACATACTGGGCAGCAGGATAGCCCAACCTTTCCATTTTACCTCTCCATGGAGCAGGAAGATGGAGGACTTTTCTCTCTGGAGTAGAAGGTTCAGTGTGGAGAACATTGGCAGCGTTGCTTGAAAGAAGAGGAGATAGACTTCTGTCAGGGGGTTGGAAAATGCATCCACCAGGCTTAACCATCGCACTGAAATGTGCAGCAGCATTTCCATGTACTCGCTCCCATGGAAGTCACAAAATTCTGTAAAATATATATAACATCAATAGCAAACAAATAGAAAATGTCTGCATTTTGTTGTATAACACTAGAGCTGGTTGAATCACAAACCTGCCAGGTAACCTTTACGGTTGGTGCTGCCCTTAAACCAGTACCCAACATCCACAGTCAGATCCTCTGGATCAAATCCGGATATCTGCAAAACATGAAATCAAAGATTTATTACAACCATTTTCCCTCAGCAGTTGAGTTTAGAGCCGTTTCTTTGGTTCGATGTCCCTTGCCTTCTACATGCCTGCTTACGTCCCTCATGCCTTGATGGGCACAGGAGTTCTCTTGCCTGCAGATAGAGCACCAGTAGTAGGAGCTGGTAGTTCCCATTGTGAAGAATGGCCATTGGGTTGACCATTCAAGGAACACCTATAGGTGGCCTCTCCACATACTCCTCTCTTTTTCCCTTTTTCCAGTGGCTTCTCCACTGTCTACTCTATGGTGTCCTCCACCATCTCTTTCACTGACTCTTCCCCTACTGACACCCTAGCTGTCTCCTCCACTGCCTCCTCCTTCATTTCTTCCACTGCCTCCTCCACAGTCTCCTCCACTGCCTCATCTACTGCCTCCACTATTGCCTTCTCCACAGTCTCCTCCTCTGACCTGGCAGCCTTTTTAGGGAGCTGACCCTTCAGAGCGAAGCATGAAAGAATGCTCATTTGCCTCTTCCCTGACATCTTTGAAACAGACAAAGTTATTATTAATACTATGCATGGCCAGGATATAAAATATAATGAAATATTATGATTAAAAGTGGCCGACTGACTAAAATTGACTTTGCATTTGACATTTCATTTTCTGTATCTGCACATGAC